>NW_028289081.1:425000-542500 GCF_059628265.1 Tinamus guttatus | reverse complement strand
AAGTGGCAGCCCCCACGACGGGAGGGAGCGGCTCATACGGGTGAGGAGATTTTTGCATTTAGCATATTTGCATCAAAGCTTTTCTTTCTCGCTCTCTCTTTTTTTTTTCCTGGTGAGCAGGAACAAGTTAGTTTTGATGGAGCTTTTCAGGGAGGTTTCTCAGGCCCAGGACGAAATTTTGAGGTTTTAAAAAAATAAAAAATCTCAAACTCTGTTTTGTGTTGGGCCAGCGTGGCGAGGATTGGCTTTATGGCAAGGTGTTGTGGATGCGAGTGTGCTACTGCTGACCATGAGGCTGTTGAACACGTGCATGACACTAAAATGCAGTGGAATAGGATCCTTGTTCCAGGCTTGGGTTGGAGCTGTACCCAGGGTTGGGAAAGAAGCCTCGAGGTGAAGCAGGGCATGAAAATCTCTTTTCTGCCTCATTCATTCTGTTTTGGTTGATGCTAAACCCATATATTTGGTACTTTTACTCTGTGTTCCCGTGTGCATGTGAGCCTGCAGATGAATGCTCACAGGGATGTGTGTGGCTTCTCTCTGCATCATGTTGTCCAAGCTGTAATCCGTGAGCCAGAGCCCTCGGATGGGGCAGAGCAAGGAGACTGTGTTTCCACAAGAGCTTAGCTAAGTGCATTTTTCTTATTGTGTTATGGGCCTGATTCTTGAGTGGGGGTAGATGCTCTTAGTTGTGGGTGCTCAGCATTTTTGCAAGTCACCCTGCTCAGTTGTTGGTGGTTACATTTTTTTTTAATGGGAAAAAGGCATTTTTCCATCTGCTTTTCCATAGACTGGAACCGCTGTAGAGCTTTTGCTTTGTTTTCCGCACCCCAGCAATCATTGGTGGCAGTATGAGAGGGAGGGCAGGTCTTGGGCTGCTCCAAGTGTGTGAAAACGAGGAGCCCTAATAAAAAGAGTTTTGCAACTTAATTGTAGTGGGTGTGCCCTGTTTGCAAAAAGAAATGAAAGTGCTGGAGGCTGGAGTGATTTCTTTATCCTCCGAGTAGTGGCAAGAGCTGTATAAACTTCCCCAGCCAGTTTGGCCAGGGTGCTGTGGACCTGTTGCTCTCCTCAAAGGTTGGGCAGTCTTTGCCCCTTGGGGCTCTTTCCATGTCCTTTGACAGGACAGGGATGAGACTTGTCAATCCTTGATGCCTCCATGGTGGCATTTTGTACCATGGACACTTGTCTTCAGTCCTTGGGATCCCAAAAGACCTTCTAGAAAGTGGCTGCTCACATCTTGCAGTCTCTGCCTGGCTTTGGAGAAGGGACCCATGAGAGATTCTCTATTCCCAGGGATTTGAGACTTGATTTGCACACTACATGAAGATGTAGACCTCCATAGAGCCTGTGTTGAGCCTGTTGAAGGCGTGCGCTTGTTCCTGTCTTTCTTGAAGCCCTTTGGAATTGTCCATGACTCAGGAACTTGCTGTCTGCAGGCTGAGAATGTTGCTGTCCTGGGCCTTCAGCCTCTAAAGCCATCACCCGTGCCCCGTAGAAATGCTCCTTGGTGGAAATAGGTGCTGCTTGCAGCATCTTGGGCTTGCTCTAAGAGTAGGAGAAATGTTAACAATTCTTTAAAAAAAAATCTGGTAGTGTTGAATGCACAGAATTATAAAGCATCTTATATTCTGAGGCTCATTTGCATCTTCACATTAAAAAACGTGGTTTTCTTTTCAGGGAATGGTTGCAAGATCTGATTTGTTTTGAAATCAATGCTAAACTTGTGTTCTTGTGTTCCTCTTTGTCCTTCATTTGACAAATTTTTCTTGTTCTATAAATACAGAATTGTAAACAAGGGCTAATCCTTAGCAACAACCTGGAAAGTTAACATTTCTCTCCAGCTCCTATTATAATTAATTCAGAAACCCTGAATATGATGTGATTTACACACAGTATTCCTAAGGCCAGGAGGTACTAATATCTTGTTAGAGAACTGAGAAAAGAACACTCTTTTGTGTTTACCATATAACATAATTGCCCTGCATTTTCTTTCATAAAAAGATATTTAAAGATGCTTTTTACTTTACATTTGAAAAATGGAAGGCTTTTGCTTTTGCATTTGGCTGAAATTGTCTTAAATGTGTTTTCCCTCCTGCAGCAGTCAACATTGTCAAAACATTTTGCAGAGTACATTTTAATAATATGGGTTAAGACCATCATTATATTAATTTAATTCTCAGTGTAGGTAAATTTGTAAGATGCTTCCACTTTACCATAAAAGTTGTTCACAGTAAACATCTCTGTTTTTCCCTGTGCAGAAAAGGCAGATGGTGGAGTAAATGAAAGAATAAATCCATCGTGTTAAATACCTTAAATATAGCTTAAAGAAGTCTTTCTCTCACAGTCCCTCCCTTTATTTTGTTTAATTTCATTTAATTTTGTTCAGTTCTGCTTTTATTTGTTCAGGGAGTATTTTTGTAGTGTTAATCTATGTGAGCCACATGCAGTTGAATACAGCAACTCCCAAAAGACTGTGATTAAAACATTATGGATGTGGCAAACCACAAATACAAAAGTAAGTTTACATAGATTTTTCTCTGTAAAATATTTTATTCGAGTTTTGTAGTACCTTGGTATCGTGGTCAGCATTCCCATAAAAATTCTGTGTTATATGAAATGATACAATCTGTGAAGCATTTCCCATTATGTAGACACCATGTCTTTAAATTATAGCAATTTCTTAAGATTTTAAAGCAAAATGAGCTCTTAGAAGTGTGATTAATAGCAGGGAATGAGGCTAACGCTGGGTCATCAGTGGCACTCCATTACAAAAAAGGTTGGACTAATAAAAGCATCCATCTATTTGACCAATAAAGCGTTTGAATGATATGCTTATAGTTTTTATCATGCCGTGGTTACTTTGTACTGAACAAACTGTGATTTTTACGTGCTGGAAAGGGAGCGTGGAGCCGGCAGCGCTGCCGAGGGGAGAGCCGTTGTCTCGAGGATGGAATTGCAGTGACTTTCCTGCGAAGCTTGCTGGGTTTAGCAGCTTTCCGGTGGTGCTGGTGAGATTTTGGAAGCCCGGTGAAAGGTCTGGACCTGCCGTGAGCCGCGTCCTCCGCGAGCATCTCCTTGGCACGACCTGCATGGTGAGGAGGCGCCTCAGTAGGGCCGGGGGAGCAGCAGATGCGGTGGGTACAACAGCTACATCCTCTGCCCTTCGCACTAGGAAAACAGCTTTAAAGACCTCTTTCTCCTTCTCTTACAAACTAGAGGGATGAAGTGAGTGACCCTGGGCACCACGTGTGGAGGTTGTGACCCAGGCGGCGAGACTTCTGGGTTAACCCCTGCCCGTAGGTCCATCCATCTCGTCCTTGTGCTCATAGGGTTGGCCAACGAGGGGATCATGGTGGAGAAGGAAGTGCTTTCCTTGGAAGGTGGGGAAATTCTGGGATCTGCCATGAGAGCTGGGTACTGAGAAGATGACCAACGTGGTAGCACCCGAGCATTGAGAGGGACATTGAGCAGGGCCAGAGGTTTCTTCTGTAAGAAGACGACTTCAAAGAAAGCCCCTCAGGGCTTGAGAGCGTGGAGCTGGGGCAGTTTTGGAGATCTGGGACCAGCAATTGGAGGAGAAAACCAGAAGGTTGAAGATGGGGAGATCAAGGAGGAGGAGCCGCCCTGCTGTCTCTGTGTTAGGTGTTGCTATATATAGGTAGAGTGCGTGAGTGTGTGTGTATGAAATAGCACGTGTGCGCTGGAAGGGGTTGAACTGAGTAGAAAGAACGTCTTTTTGTTTGTTTTAGGGAAGAAACTACGATTTTTCATCCCTCCACCCTTAGCAGTGGGTGCTTTTTTATGTAAATACATCTTTCGCATCAGTGGTTTAGCCGGTAGATCTTGTTTCATAAAAACCCTTTAAAGTGACTTCAACTGCTTTCTCTGCCCCTCATGGCGGCCAATGCTTGGGGAGGTGTTTTCCTCCGCTGCCTCTCGTCCTGAGGTTGCAAAGAAGGAGCTTCTTGTTTGTTGTTGTTTAAGGAGTGTGGGGGGGAAGCCCTCGATGCACAGAAGAGTTAACAGGATTTTGCTTGATCTGCTCGTTTATGCAATGAGTAATGCGAGGTTGGTAACTGCAAATTGTTGTTTATAAGCAAACATGGCACTGTGTAAACAAGCAGGCCTGGTCCCCAACTGGTTTGATTTCATGGTGGTCAGCAGCTGATATATGTAACATCCAACCTTTCTGCCTCTCTAAATGTCAGAAGAATGACTATTTGTTTGTCTTGAGTTCTTCCCAGCTGTTTACTCTGTAATGCATTTGCCTCAACCTTGATTCCCTAAGAGTGGCCCCTTTCTCCTCCCTGCTCTGTTTACATTAGTCCTGCCCCGAGTGTCACCTATGAAATCTGTTGATTATTCCACCTGGTTAATGTTAAATTGCTCTTGCAAGATGATGTGTTTGTTCATAAACACAAATGCTGGGCCCCTTGTTTACTGTACCCATGGCAGCAATCAGTTATTAAACAAATATTGCTTTGTTTGCGGGCGTGAGCAGCAGTTTATCCTGCAAGGTCTGGAAAAAAAACCTTTAAATGCTGGGATTTTGATAAAGGAGAAAAAGGGGAACTTGTCCCTGGAATGTGGTTGAAACTGCCTTTGGTTTGCTTTTCTTATCTTTAACTTGGGTGAAGGGGCTAGAAAGATTAGCAAGTTGTTTGGTTTTTCCAAGAGATTTCCTTAGTGTAATGATATCTATCCAGTTGTTTGCCTTTTTCAGAAGGGAGAGAGCACTCCTGCAAGACGAACCAGCACAGTAGTGGGCGGCTGGTGGCTAGAAAATTCCGTATGGAGCAAACAAGGAGTTAGAAGGTCTAGGACAAAGCTATAGGGCTGTGTAGCAGGTAACCGCCCTGAAAGTACGCACGGTCTTTGCTTGGTTGGGGGTTATTTTTTGCTTTCCCTCTTTTGTCCTGTCTCCATTTTTTATTGATGCCTGTGCCCTCTGTGAAGTTGGACAAGGAGAAGCTTTCACTTTATTTTAGAGGTGCTCTGAGGAAAGTGTCTCTTCTAAAAGCAAAGAGAAAAATATCGATGTAAAAAAATGTTATCTGTCACTCCTCTTCCTGCAAATGAGATTAGAACTGCTTTTATGCTGTATATGACTGAAAAACAGCATTTACATGCTGCTAATTTCTGTATGCTGCTTATTAGCTCTTTGGTTTCTGAGAGCCCTAATTAGAGAGAGCTGTCCTGGTAGCTGTTGCTTTTGGGTTGTTTTGCAAATGAGCAAGGAAAACTCGCACCATCTTTGTTTCTCAAAATTATTGTTTGTTATTGTTTCTGAATACGGCTTGGGTTTCTAATACCAGGCAGGACCTGTTAACACTAACAATAAATTGTTGGAGCTCTGCACACAAAGGGAGTAAACCTACTTGAGTGACCTTGAGAAAGAAATGTTAACTCTTTTTGTGTAAAGGTGCTGTCTGTTCCTTTATAAGTGAGTTATGTGAATTGGCCATTAAAGGATATTGAATACATATTTATAAAAAGCTTTTGAAGGATAAAATTAAATAATTGGCCTTTTCATCCTCTGGAAAAGAACGCAACAAAATATGCATAAAAATTGTGATATATTCACTAGCTCGCACCACTGGTCCAAGCATATTGTTCGTTTTGGCCGGTGGAGCAGTCGCCGAGCTGGAGGTGACGCGGAAGGTACTTGGAGTGTGTAGCCGAACGCGCCGTCGCTAATTGACTAGCAGTGCTGGGTCGAATCGAGCCCCATCGGTATCAAACCGGGGGAAAAAAAGAGTGAAATGCAAATTGCCTTGTGCAGAAGCCCTGCAGAGCTGCACCTGCCTTGGAGCTGGCTTTCAAGTTCTGGAGACTGGTAGAAAATTTAAAAGCGCTTTAATGGAGTCACGCGAGGAGGGTGGGATTGTGATTAATCCATCCTCAGCACTTGGTCTTGCAAGGTTTGCTGTTGTTTTGCCGTAGTGCTGCTACCACCTTGGGTGTTTATTAAAGATAACTTATAAGATATACTTGGGTGGTTTTGTTCACTCGTTTCTCTTGAACAGTCTGCTCACCTTTCTTGCTTTAAGAGACATTGTGAGAGTTCGTGCCGCAAGCGCGGAGCGCTGTGCACGGGAGCAGATAACCTGTCCTCGGCGGTGGGAACAGCTCTGCGCTTTCTGTTCCTCTTTAGCCGGGGCTGGGCGAGCAGGTGGCACCTCCCGGGACAGGAGCCGGCGGGAGGCAGCTCCGTGCAGCCGCCTGTGCTCGGCCCTGCTGCGACCGCGGCGCCTTCCTGGCCAAGGCCGTGCGGTTGCCATCGCAGAACATAGCAGTACAACCAAGCATGGATTTTGCTTGCTTTGGGTTTTTTTTTTCCTTTTTTTTTTTTTTTTTGCCACTAGCTTTTCCTTTCCTTCCAAATAAATGTCACCTCGCTCCCAGCGATGATAAGGATGATTTCTGTCAAGCTGAAGGTTGAAAGACAGCTCTCCCCAAGAGAAAGAGAGGAACCTCGCTCTGCTGATGATTGTATGTAAATGGATTACATAATATTTGCCAGTTGGTTGGAAGAGGCCCAGGTCTAAAGCTTTTATGCAACTGTGGCATGAGCCTCGTGCTGAATATGGATTTTAATAGCTGTCAGCTTGAGAGGCGTAGGTTGAGCTCGAGGCAGCTTTGCGAAGGGCATGAGACCGGGAGCAACCCACGTGTGGATGTGTAAGAGGAAGGGACGGTGCCCTTGGGGTCCCCAGGAGATGCTGGGTCATGGGAATGGGGAGGGAAGGGTCTTCTGAGTCCTCAGCTTGGCAAGTGCGAGGGGGTGTTTCATGGCTTGTTGTGTCTGGTGTTGTCCATAAGGTATGGACCAGAAACCTGGATGTAGACTTAGTTTTTTGTGGAGGAATACAAGGAAAGATGCAGCTTACCCCCAGGAGAGCCACTGTCTTTGCAGCCTGGTCTGTTTGATGCAGCAGCTCTTCATGGGCACAAACTCTAGCTGTTTTGGAGCAGATGGAGGGGCAACCTCAAGATGGCTGTTTTGGTTAATTTTCCTTGGATTTGCTTATCCTCTCTTGTGGGTGGTCCACCCTGTGCCACGCTCTCTGTGTGTGACCACTGCTTGTGGTCAGCTAAACCCTTTGGTTCCCTTCGGCAGAACCAAGTTTTTGGGGGGTGACTGACATGACTGACTTCTTGGAGAAGTTAAGTTATTTGACCATGATTGCACAGCAAGGCCCTGCGGCCCACCTGGGGTTGGACTCCTGACTCCTGTTCCTTTCTTCTAACCATGGGTATCTTAAGCCTCAGCTCTGAGCTGGGGCCCCCTACCTCCTTCCTCAGTTGGCCAAGGTGTTGTGCCCAAACGTGTCCAGAAACCTCTACCATTAACTCGCTAGCTGAAATTAATTACAGCTTCTCCATTTTCTGCCTCTCCTGTCCATCTCCCGCATGCTCCAAGAGAGCTTCCCCATCCGAGTCCCGGTCCGACTGCAGACCCAAGGATGGGACGTGCGTGACGGCTGCGTCACGGGCCGACCGCAGGGCCAGCCAGAGCTGATTATACTTCTGGACCCTTTATTTTCTAAGCACTAAATGAAATTTCAGGTTTTGGATACGTCTAGACATACACAGTGTGCGATAAAGTTGATAATGCATTAATCATTTTTAACAACAGGTAATATGCATAATTTATGGTGTTACAGTGCTATCTTTTTTGATATTTATGATGGATAATGCTCAGTTTTTGCCCTCATATTACTGCCTTAAATTATACCACAAGAAAATTAATGAGAAAGTAGATTTATGGGTTTCATTTGTTTGTCAATTCGGAAATTAATTGGGTGTTAATTTTAGCCGTCCCTCATCAGACCTGGTCTTTAGTATGTGTGCATTACTTTGCATTCATTGAAGCCTACCTCCCATTTACTGTGGGTCACTAGCTTTGCATACATTAAAATAGCCCTCAGGCTCATTCTCTTGATTACTTTTTGAACTGCCATGCATTAGAAAATTTACGCCTTTCTGTTATAATTATGAAAATTCAGTATAGGAAGATGGTGCTTGCATAACAGCAATATACAGTCTTACTCAGCTCTGCAATATCATGTAACAAATCCCAATACATTTTTGTTCTAATCCTAGAAAATAGCGCTCTTGACAATCTTTGTTGTGCGAGTTTCAGCCTTTGAAATTTCAAGGATCCGTTTTAATGCATTGAATTACCTCTTTAAGCTGAGGAAATATCAAAGGATTTCACCTCCTATCTCGCTGTGGCTCTTTGTTTCCTCTTTCCCCACTTTCCATGTGTGTTCTTCCCTTTCCGCGCTCCAGGTTTGCCTCTCGTCCCGGGAGCGCTGCTGTCAGACGTGACTCAGCGTCGCCTTTTGGGAGAGCAGAATCTGCCTTCTGCTTCTTACTATTTTGGTTGATGTCTAAAGATCATCTTTAGTTGCTCTTTTAATACTCTTCTACTTTCCCATACTCCTGCAAAATTCAGCAACCACCCGTGCATAGGCGAGTGGCCTTCAAAGGGGTAAGCCTGAAGTTTTATCCAAAAAGTACCCTCGTGTACTGACAGTTGATCTATAGATAGTTAGTACATAATTATACCTAAAATACACCCTGTCAGCAGGATAAATGACGGCTACTGAAAACTCTAAAGGCATGACGGGTATTCACCCATCTGCAGGGAAGGGAGCTGAGGGTTCTGTAAGTGCAGAAAGCCTGGTGAGTCCAGGGTGATCCGATTTGCTTAAATCCTGCCATATGTGGGGATGTCTTTCTAGTCATCTCACTAACCACAAGCCTAGGCAAAGAGAAGTCGTCTGGTCCACCTGGGTAGCTCGGGCTCCGCTCCCCGGCGTTATCCTGGTACGAGAGCGGTGGCAGCCCTCGAGCTGCTCGTGTGAAGCCGGCTGCTTCGCAGTTAATTGTGACACGGTGTAATTTAGTAAATGAGCAGCTGAACATCTGTATGCCTTCCCCCACGGTAGATCAGAGCCTTAGCTTTCACGGGGCTCTTAATTTCCACTAGTGAATCCATGTTCTTTCCCTGAGCTCGTAGATGGCAGGTTCCTCCTATGTGTGCCATCCCAGGGACAGCCCACCAGCCATCCTAAACAGTGCTGGGGACCAGCCCTCGGGATCCATGTGCGATCCTGGAAAACTTTTGGAGAACTGGTGATGGGATGCAGAGGCTGGGAGCTCCGGGGAGCCGCTCGCAACAGAGAGCAGCCGTGTTTATTTGCAAGGGATGCAGGAGCCAGAGCATTCGGCGCTAGATCTTGTCACTTAATCACTTACTTAAAACCGATTTTACCATTAACTCATCTGTCCATAAAAG
Organism: Tinamus guttatus; assembly: GCF_059628265.1. Taxonomy (NCBI): domain Eukaryota; kingdom Metazoa; phylum Chordata; class Aves; order Tinamiformes; family Tinamidae; genus Tinamus; species Tinamus guttatus. Next base: position 533,190 of record NW_028289081.1, on the reverse strand, counting down.
TAGAAATACATTTTATAAATCTGTGTTTAGTTTAATTTACACATCCTTTCATGGCTGGGCCAAGTTCTTTAAGGGCATTTATTCTGCTTCATATAAATAATTGATCAGCCAAGTTAATTTACTTCTGCCTGACTTGGTCAACCTTAATTAAGTGCCCTGGAATAAAGACTGAACTTTTTGTTAGCTTAAAATCTTTCACAAATGTGACAAAGAAGGGATGTATTATGACAACGTTTTTGCTCTAGCACTGTTCCCAGGGGACAGAAATGCTGAATGATCTTTATGTGTATGTATTTGTAAAAATCTCTAAAAAAAATAATAGCCAAAACATCAACCTTGCAACTAATTTTGAAACATTCAGGCTTCATTCTGAATGTGTGTTTCAGGCTGAACCTGGAAGCACATATAAAGAAACTTCAAGATCCAAAAGACCCCAGGAGTAGTTTTTTGAAGGTGATGCGGTTCTCTTACAGATATGGCTTGGTGCATATTTTAAGATTCTTAAAAATATCTTGCCCAGATGCTTGCATGTATCTTAAGGCATCTAAATACTTCTGAATATCTGCCCCTTAGTCTTTTAAACTTGCAGTGGATTCGTATTGTCTTGTGCTTTGGTAAGTAAATCCTCCTTCATGGTGACACTAAGCACCGCTGCGTAGTCTTTAGGAACGATACTAGTAAGAGAACTGCAGAAATTGCACACTTGAGTGCCTGCCTCCTGCCTGCTAATATCCGTGCTTAACCTTGCTCGTCTGAGTAGTCCAGTGGAGCTAGGAGATGTGCATCTGCAGCATCTGGTCTTTGTCATGTGTTGTGGATTTGTTTTTTTTATGACAAAGCACAGAACACTTTCAAAATTAGGATTCCTTCAGGTTCTGTCTTTTTGGTTCAAAGCATCCTCAGTGGAACCTCAGAAGGGTCATTTTTAACTCAGAGCTCACATACAAACTATGTTTTCTTCATTTTTTTTTTTTGACCATCTCCTTAAGAATTTAGCTGTCCCCTATTTCTCACTCGGTCATTTGGAAGACAATTAATTGTTCTCCTCTTGTTACCAGTGTGCATTGCCCTGAAACTATTCCCCATTTCTTAGAACATACCTTGTAACCAGTGATATGGGCTAAACTTTGTATTAGGCTCAAACCAAAACTAGACAGGGTCAGAACCTTGAGCAAGTAGTCACTGTTGTGAGATTTTTTTTTTTTTAAACAAAGTTGGCATAAATAGAGAAGAGTTCTTTTAATATGATCTCCTTGACTTCATGATGAAGCTTTACACGGGCAACTGTGGAAGCTTGTTATGTTGTTTATATTGGAACTTAGCTTTGAACCTTTCATAGGGAAAATTGTCTTGTATCATCTCTAATGATCTTAAGAGTCGTTCTGTATCCCTTCAAACTTGGAACAGTATAGACCTTTTAAGAAAAAAGACAGTTATCAGAACTCATCTATTTTAAGCCATACTAATGCATTTTCCTTTTCAAAATTGGTAGGAGATTCATTCTGCTTTGTAGAACTCATGAGGTGTTCTCTTTGGCTGTTAACTTTCTTAAATCAGAACATTGTACGTCATGGAAGTTCTTACGAATTACTGTATTTCTTATAACCTGTCATTATACATGAAAGTTTCTTCAGTACCATTTTGGTTACATACGTTGTGTTCAGATCAGAATGATGGTGCTACTAGACCCAGAGCTTCAGCTCAGTTCATGCAGAACATAATTTTGTTGCATAAAGTCAAACCTGCTTTCCTTTCTTCTTTCAAGTATTTGAATGACAGACTTCACTAATAGGCTTGTCTAAGGCCTCCTTCTTTGTGCTGAAGAGAGACAATTATCTCAGCCATCGCCAGTGTAGTATCACCTTAGCTCATTTAGGTATGCTCAAAAAGACAAATAATAATCACTGTTGCAGAAAACTCTCACGGGTTGATTTTCATGACATGATGCCTAATGATCAAACGGAATTGTGATTATTTATGTCAACGCGCATTTAACTATAGTGAAGAAATAGTTTTATCTTGTCTCTGTTGAAAATTCTGTTTTCTGTTTGAGGTATTTTAGCCAAGTGGATTTGCTTTGTGTTGCTCTCCAGTTGAGATTGTTGCACCTGAAGTTGATTGCCCATGAATGGGTGTGTTTAAAGCAAAATTTACAAGATGTTGTCCTCTTCTTTTAAAATAATTTTTGAGCAGACAAAACCCTGGAATTTCAAGTTGTCATAAAACATCCAAACAGTAAACAGAAAATTATCTTTGCAAAGTCCATTTCCAGCTTCATTTTCTTGATAGCTGCTGCTTATCCTCCTGAATACATCAGGTGGGCAAGGCCAGTAAAACGGTTCAGAGCCCTCACTGTGCAGCCCAAATGACCAATGGTGACTTGGAAATGTGAAATGGAACATGAAGTTTGTCATGGAAAAGATTCTCAAACTCAGTGATCTTTTTGTTCCAAAATACTATAAATAATCCCTCCTTTTCTTGGTCCTACAGGTTGGAGAAAAAATTGTTGCAATTGCTCCTGTTTTTTCTTTCCAGGAGCATTTTGCAATCTTAGAGGCAATAAATAATTTCTTTACCAGTTTGTTTGTGAATTATTTCCTGTGTCCCAGGGATATTTTGCTCAGAAGGACAAGCCAACAAATTGTGATTAGGCAGTGATAGATCTGCTCTGCGGTGGTGCACATTCTTCTTGTCGCTGTCGAAGACATCTCGGGGTTTTGGTCAGGGCTTTTTCTGATCCTCCGTAATAGTTTATCTGGGTTCCTGCTTCCTGTCTACTTGTTGCATTGGCAATGTTTGAAATGTCCTTCTTTATTCTGTAGTCGTGTGTTTGTTTTTGCATCTCTTTCCACTGTGGTATCAGCTGAAGGCATCTGCTACCCATTCTTTAGGAAACTCGGTCAGCTTGGTCCACCCTAGGACCTTCTCAGCAGGACCTGTGTTGATGTGCCATCCCCGCCTCCTTTTCCACCAGATATCCAAGATGAGTCTGAATTTAGCTAGCTAACCCATCATACGTGTTCATCCCACTCTAGATCTTCCGCTGAGACGAATTAATGTAAAGCCTCATTTGCTCCAGTAGAGACTTGACCCCAAACGTAGATGGGATGGAAAGAATTATATCAATTATTTCTTTTTGATTTATCTCTGGTTGAAAGCAATGTGTCCTTTTGGTAATGCAGCACACTTAAAATATATATATATAGTCTGGTGTTCCTTGGCTAATCTGTGAGCTGTCTGATGGTTCTCCCTCCTTTCTGTGTTTCTGAAGGAACCTGTGCTGTGCAGTCACTGCTGCACAGGTAGCCCAGGGCTGTAAGTTACATGGGTGCAGTAAAAGCAGCTGTTTAGATCTTATGTTTTCAAGATTGCCTTATAGTGCTGAAAATAAGAAACACACCAGCTCCTTCTATGTCAGAACTGGATCATGTTAAAACCAAAACATGTTGGCTGGTGGCAGTAGGAAGGTTTGAGGTTAGTTTAGATCTCTGGAGTTTTTCCAAGGGGGTTGACAGAAGCTCTATAATGAGCCCCTGGCCCTTTTGTCTCTTTACATCGTTCGAAGATTTTTTGCAAAACATATTGAAAGAAGATTCCATGAACCAACTGAAATGCATTTAAATGTAGATCCCACCAGGTTCATAGGTGGTCCCAGGGGGTTCACAGGTGTTTTGTGCATTCGGTAGAACCAGGGTTGGTGTGGAATGTCCTCCTGGCTGGCAGCGCTCCTGGAAGCAGCCGCCTGCTCGGAGCTGCCCTCCAAGGGAGCTCCTGCTGCAAGGGAGAAGCAGCGTCTCCAGCAGCTGTTGGGCCTGAGGTAGCCAAGGGCTTGCAGTGGTGCTGACACGAAGCTCCTGTAGAAAGTGCTTTTCCCTGGTCCTTTTCCCCTAGAAATGCATGCTTGCTCCTTTCCTGATGAATATTTACCCTTCTGTGCTGCAAGGGGGGATTTTTCTTCTGTCGAAATCAAAGTAGAGTTACTGACTTCTTGCAGGTTACTCCACGAATAGGAACTTTTTATTTCCAAAAGCAAGTTATCAAGTGATGGCCTTTTCTGGACTGTCATTCTGCTCTCTGTAGGGGGCTCGCAGCAGGGCAGCGCACGGATCTAGGATGCGCCGGTTGCTCCCTGGGAATGCCGAGGGGTGAAGCTTTGGGAGTTGGCCACCATGGACAAAGGCGTTAGGCTCGTGTTCAACGTGCATGCAATGAGTTAGCACAGAGTGCTAGCCCCGACGTTACCGTATATCACAGTTTTGATATTGTCCATAAGAGGTTGCGAAGGATGAGTCATTCTTTTCAAAGAAAAGTATCCACATGTAACAAGAGAAATTTAATTATGGATTCTGTGTTTGTTCAAAAATATTTTTTTCCTCTAAGGGAAAAAAGATGTTGAGCAAATATTACTATATTTAGAACAGAACTTACTAAAATTATGGCTGTACCAACAGATAAATAAACATAAACTAGTAGCATGAACCATTAATGAAAGATAAATCGTATGAAGGGAAATGACAAATGTTTACAGTTTTGGCAGGATTTAAAGCAGGGCATGTCTCCTTATATACAGCAACTGTTTTAACAGCTGCTTTTTCTTTTTTTTTCCTCCTTTTTCCCCTCCCCTAAATTATTTCAGGTTTTTGAGTCATGATGCAAGAATCTGGGACTGAGACAAAAAGTAACGGTTCAGCCATTCAGAATGGAGCGAGCGGTGGCAACCACTTACTAGAGTGCAGCCTCCGGGAAGTGAGGTCCAACGGCGAGACACCTTCGGTCGACATCGGGGCTGCAGATTTAGCTCATCTTCAGCAACAACAGGTACTGTAACCTCTGCTACAAATTTATGCAAGATTATGGGGCATTTAACCCTCAAAACCCTCCTTATTTGCCACTCTGGATGCTGTGGGGACTTGCTGACTTGCTGACAGCACACCTCGCGTGGTTGTCATCAGAGGATTGCAAGCGTAATGTCAAGGGAAACATTAGATTTTTTTCCTCCAGGGTTGGTTTCCAGGCATTGCCTGGAAAGATGCAGAGATCAGAGCTCATTTCCACTGCCTGCGTGTGCCTGGTGGCGGTGACGGGGCGAACTGCTGCGTACAAATAACTGGTTTCCAAAATATGTTACGGGGCGGAAAATGCACTAACGTGAAGTTTTGTTTTTGCAACAAATTTTAGCATAACCTAGCAACCTCTATCAACAGAATGTTTCCTATTAGTGAGAAAGTTTGGGGGGGCATCTGCTGCAGCAAAACTTCAGGAGAAATAAATAAATTAATCATGTCTCAGGACTGCTTTGACCACACAATCAGAACAAAATTATGTGTTAATGTTTTCTCCCACTTGTCTTTTGGTTACTGTGTTTTCTGGGGAGTGACCAAGTTTACCGGTGTAAATTATCCATATAATATATTGGGTTGCTTTCTTTTCCCTGATGAAATTTTGAAACCCTCATAGAAGTTTTGCAGTGGGCCTCTGGACTTGTGTATCTTTAGCAGGTTTGGGAGCAAAGGCTGCAGCAGAGCCATCGTGCATGTACCCAGCCCTCAGTTTCTCGCCTGCAATGAGCATTCTTCAAACCTTTTAAATAAGCATCTGGCAGCTGGTAAAGACTCCCGTAATTGTGCAGTGATCTCTCTAGCAGGTTATTGTGGGGAAGAAAAACCTGCAGTCAAAAACAAGGGAAACCTATGGCTTGGAAAGGAGCAAGGGGCCCCATTTGCCAAGCTGAGAGGGAAAGCTGCTATAATTAAACAAGCTGTAGAAGTGGATGATACGAAATGCGCAGCCTTTGGTCCTGCAGCCATTCCCATCCTGCAGGTTTTTACTTGAAGTGAGAATACCGTCAGTGAGAAAATCACAGCCATGCTGAATTCATTACGGCAGTAGTCACACAAAACCACGGATAAAATTTCAATAACTGCAGGCCACAGTTGAGTAAACAGTTGCACTGAAACTTAATTCCTGTTGACTTTTCCCTCGTTCTTCGCCAGGGGCACATTCTGATTCGCAGCGCAAAGACAACAGGGGTTACAGCTTTGATTAATATAGGACAGGCGACGCGGAGCGGGAGCAGTGAGATACGCTCGACACAAAGGTCTCTCCCCGTAAAAGGCTTCGGTGGCGCAAAGCGAGGTAGTTGCGCTGCGGTGTCCGTGCAAGCACCGTGGAAATTTCCAACGCTGCCTCCCCCGGCTTTGTTTGGAGTGAAGACAGGAGGCACACGTGTGATCTGTAGGCCATATAGATCCATAGTGCAGAGCAGAAACGTGCAGCCTTTTGGCATCTCTTCCTTGCCACCCCAGTGCTCCCCGGGAAAGTTTGTGCCAGGGCTTCTCCTCAGGCTTCCTGATGCTGCGTGTGGTGCTGGATAACGCCCCAGCTGGTCACGCATTGCCTTCTATCCCGCTCTAGCTTCCCACTGCAGCGGGGATCCGTTCCTCTCCCGGGCTCCCAAGTGGTGACAGCACCACTAAGAGCAGCACTGGGACATGGGGCAGGACACAGCAGCAGGGTGGGCAAGATAGCTCCCCAGCCTGCTTGTTTGTAGCAAACAGGTCCTAGCATACAGTTTACTTATCCTCTGCCAGGGCAATAAGTGTTTAGGTAACTTTGCTTTTCTCCGAGTTTGCAAAAGACCTTTATGTTCTGTGTTGGAGTTCTTCTGCTATAATTGGTTTTGATGAATAACTTCTCCGTGGAGTTTTCCTTTCCAAAAGCAAGTTGATTGCAAAGTTTGCAATACTTACTTAAAAAAAAAAAAAAAAAAAAAAAAAAACCACGAAACCTCATAATAGCAAAAGGGCAATCAAAGCTAGCATGAAAATATCAATCTTTGTGTTTGGAAAATATTTCTAAATGCTGAAAAGAAAAAAAAAACAAAAAACACGTTGTTTTCAGACAGCTAATGCAAGCATTTACAGATACACATACAACATGGAGCATAATGTTTAGATGTTTCTCCATATACAACATATGCTCTCAGGTCACTTAACAGAATGCGTTCCACAAAACGCTTCTTCAATACAAATGAATGGGTTCTGAATTAAACAGCTATTTCTTAGGAGCGTTTCATTCAAATCTTTTCTCTTTGCCACCTGGCGCTTGTTTTGTCAGAAAGAAAAATCAGCGGCGGGTAGTTTGAGCTCCGCTGTTCTGGTTAGTTGTGTATTCCCGGGATGAGCACGGCTGAGCAGGGAAACATGGGTGTAAATGGCTCAGAGAGCATCAGTACTGAATTTTGTTTTGCATCTTTTTGTTATTTTTATGAATTTATGAAGGCTGCTTTGTTAATATGAGAAAGGGAAAAAATGACAAACGATTCCTTTTTTCTTTTTTTCCTTTTTTTTTTTCTTTTTTTTTTTTTTAAGGGAGCTATAATAAGTTCGTAAACTTGTAAATATTTTATCGTGGAAAAATATGGAGCATCACAGATGTTCGTGTGTTTGAAGGTGTAATATGCAATGTGAGCTGTCTTGTAGTAAGCGCAGAGATGACTCATAGGACAAATTTTGCACTTCCATGTCATCTTAGGGTGATTCTGCTATACCAGAAAGAGACAGTGATGCTTTTTTTTTTTTTTTGCGCATTGGGAATCTTGTGAAAGGTACTGATAGCTGGGAATAGCAAATCTGGGGGCCCGCTTTGCAGCATACAGCGAAGACGAATTTCTCCAATTGATATTTGTGTTTGTAGTCGTGCTTTTTACAGTGAGCAAAAGCAGTGCACGTGCTGCCCTCTGGGAACGGTGCATCTACGGAAGGGGTGGGTAGAAATGGAAGTAGATAATACCGGTTCTAGCGGTGATTTTTCCCTTAACGGGAGGAAGACTCTTTCCTATCATATTTTGGCACCTCCTGAGGCATGGGAGAGCTCCCTGGAGCCGCAAGGGAACCTGTGGGCAGAAGTAGGTGGGACGGGCAGGACTCGGGTGGCCCAAGGTGGGCACGACGGCCACCGTGACCATCGGACTGCCCGGCAGGACCTGCACCCATCCTTTGCCCTGGGGTCAGGGAAGGGAGCTCTGGAGCCTGTCCCGAGGGCTCCACAGTGGCTGGGGCACCAGAGAGCTCCGGCAACGTCTCTTGGCTCCTGGGATGCAGCTGGAAGGTGCCGGAAGGCGGCGGGCGCTGAGGGAGGAAGTGCCGACATGCGCCGTGTGGCGACGGGGCGGCCTTGCCTGCTGAGGAGGAGTGAATAAAGACTCATGGGGACAAACGGCCTTTTAATGTCTGTGATTGCAGCTTCGGTGCTTTCTGACGTCTCAAACAGGGTTTGATGCTGCAGTCCTAGCCAGTTCCCCTTTTAAGCTCATAAAATAAATATTACTTATTGTGATTTGTTCTTATTCCTGGGACTATTCATTAAAGTGTTCTCCACGTTATTAGCAGAAAAGCAAAAATGTGAATGGAATAAAGAGGATGAATATAAAGTTGAATTGCAGTATATGAGAGCAAGGCACAAAATGCTGTGTTGCATGTGACGTAAAAACAACCCTTTCCCCATTGCCAGAAAGATCCACTTTGATACCAGCTCTGCCCCCAAGTATAAAACTTGGTGTCTTGTGTTTAATGCAGAACACTTTTGAACTTTTCAGGAGGTTTGACTTTAATAGTAATTTGTTGACAGATTAGCTGCAGTGATTGCAAAGAGTTTATTTTGCAGAACTGGCAGGCTCCTATCAGTGTTCTCTTAAGGAAAAAAACACACATTGCTGTTTTGCAATTGCTTGCATTTATTGACAACCTGCGCTGAGCAGGCAGAATCGGAATGTTTGTATAATGTAAACCTATAGCTTGTCTGATGAAGTGTAGTGTACTTTTAGGTAGTGCATAGATTGCTTGATAAAAAGGGTTACAAGGTGACCATGTTTATGACAAACTAGAATAGCAGTGTAAATGTAACTAGTACAGAGAGACACAAGAAGGAAGTTTATATAAAGAATTGTTCTTTATGTAGGAAGATTTTTGACAAATGAGAAGGGCAATATAAATGCAACTGGTACAGAGAGAAACAAGGAGGAAGTTTATATAAAGAATTGAGCTTTTATGTAACAAATTCCTCACTCTGTCTTTGAACTGAATTATACTGTGATTATGAAGTGTCACTTTAAACTTTCCGAAAGGGCTGGATAGTTGCGTGTTTGCCAGGTGTCCTCAAAATAAGGAAACAGTTTGAACAAAACTGGAGTGTTACCTACCAGATCTTCAGTGCAGCCTCTTCTCTACTTTCTACAGCTGTCTTTGTACGACGTAAAAAAACATCTTTCATTCGCACCAGAAGTTTTGGGCTCGGCTCTGGTGCATGTGTCTGTGTTGGTCCCTTCTTTGCAATGGGCCTCAGTCGCGGCGCCTGTGGTATCAATGAGAACGGGGCAGTTTGGCCCTTTGGCAGCCATCGCTTTGGGAAATGCCAAGATGTGAAGTGTTGGATGAAGCAAGGCAATCCCAGGGGGAACGTGTGCTTTCTGCAGGTGTCATTTGTGTCCAGAGAAGAACAACACGCAAAAGAAATGGGTGATTTGTAAAAGAAATGGGTGTATTGTTGAGAGGCTGCTTTAATTTGATGGGTTTAAAAGAAGGTTAGACTAGAACATTGAGTGTTTTGGGGAGGGGTCTAAAGTAATGCTATATATTTACCTTTTTTATTATTTTTTTTTTTTTTTACTTTGCTGTGTTTCATCTTATTTTAGCAAGCCATGGGGAGGGCTTGCAAACTGCATCAGGAGTTTTATGGTCCCATTGATCATGATATGGACTTATCTCTGCAGAACAAAACTGCTCGCCTAGATCCAAGATAAAGTCTTTGTTTCTTATTGACATAACAGGGTTAGACCAAATTTGTTTGTTAGACTTTAAGGGAGCGTGCGTGTTGAGTCATTTTGTCCGAAGAGGCACAAAGCCTAATTATTAAACTGCTGTTGCTATTGAAAGGGCCGTTTGAGAGTATAGATTAAGCTACATCCAGGCTATTGGGATTGTGTCTGGTTTTGTATTGTAGCACGTGGATAATTGATGATTCCGGTAACATCACGGCGAGATCACTGCATCCGCAGAGCTCGCGCTCTTTCAGTGGCAGATATAAGAAATGACTTTACACTCCTAGCAACTTTGTGCTTTTATCATTCATAGTTTTCCCTCAAGTTCTCCAATCTCCCAACATTGAACGGAAGGTGACATGATGTCTTTTTAGTCATTCAAATCTAATAACTTTTAATCTGAAGGTTAAGTAGTCAGATATAAACTAAGAGATGATAATATCAATTTTATGTTCACTGAAGGGCACAATATACCTCTTTCTAGTAGAAGGAAAATTGTGCGTAAAATGTCTTTTGCTTTTCGATGCAAAAGCTGTGGCTCTGAGAGCTTAGGAATGAAGCGGTGCTGGAAAAATTAAATAAGTTTTAACATAGGCTGGCTACCTTGCCTGGATTTTAGAATCAATGATTTTTTCTTTAATAATTCAATTTTTAGTTCTCTTGGCAATGAACCGTGCTGAGAACATTCATGCAGCATTCTCTATCTTCGCTATTACTAATGTCTTTGTTATAACTACTTATTGACATCAACAAGACTTAAGTTTTCTCTAACTGTTGAAGGGTAATGGGGAAACTACCGCTTTGGTGCAGTTGCTGAGGTCGTGTTTTTGGTTGTGTGTGTGTGTTTTTTTTTTTCTCCCCTTTTTGCCTTGGTTTTGTTTTATTTTGCTTCTAAGATATTTGACAAATAACTGCATAAATCTTAAGTTTTCAAAGTACCTTGACATTGGCTTCCAGAGTTGTGCATCTGTGTGTGTGTGTACAAGCATGTACATGCAGAAGCTGGGCCATTAGCCATCTAATTACCTGAATTATGTGCCCATCTGAATCCAGAAGTCTTCTTTAGACTAGAGATGCCTATTTCTGCATTTTATTTTATTTTTCTACAGTGGCTGGTTTTACTTTCCCTTGTAAATTAAAATCCTTCAGTAATCTTTTAGGTTTATATGGGATCTTTAAGGAGGTGCAACTTTGGGAACGTTTGCTGGGTTGTTTTTTAACCTTGCATCTCATGAGAAACTTCACCCATGAAACATTTGCTCCTTGCCGCTTCCATAGGTGCTCTCCCCTTGGTATTTGCTTATGCTTACTCATAAGCAAAAAACTTACCCATTTAGGAGGTCTGGTCAGGGAAATGCTGCAAAGGAATCTTTGAAAGCTCCTGCGGCACATGTGTGCACAGCAAAAGAAGCTCATGGGCAGGGTGTATGTAAAATACCTGTTTTATATATACAGGTGTTTATAATAAAGTATAAAATTCAAGTGATATTATTGAAATTATTAAAGGTTATTCCTCACTCATTGATCCTGTATGCATATGGGTTAGTAAATAAGCAGCATGACCAATGTGTGATACGGTGAACTTAAAACAGTAGCGTCCTATTGAGATATAAAGTTGCCTGTAGTTCCCAAGGAAGGGTTCTTCCTGGCAGCCCTCGTGTAGCTCGATGCTTAAACATGTGCCTCCATTTAAGCGCACGAGCAGCCTTAGTAAGGTCACCAGTGCTTCCCAGGCTTGTACAATCAGTACGGCTCTCAAGAACCTTGCTCAATTAAGGCTTAGGCAATTGCCCACTCCCAAAAAGCTACAGGGCTGCTGATATTTTAGAAGCAATTTAACGTGGTTTGCAACGCGCTGCCTCCAGGGAGATGGTTTGGTGGTGCCTTTGAACAGTCGCGCTCTGCGCTCGCTGGTGGAGCTCTTGGTTTTGGTGGAGGTTGGTCGGGCTTGGATGCTCCCAAGCGAGACAAGAATCCAAGGTCCTGGTTTGCTCTTGCTGCGTTTGTGCTGGGTACCGCAGCAAGGGCCAAGCGCATCAGCGGCGGCGGTGTCATTTGCAAGAGTAATGTTGTGAATGAAGATTGGGGTATACAGAAAAGCACAAAGCTCCTGAGCACAATGCATTTCACAAGCATCTTTGCATAGCACTCATTTAAAAAAAAAAAAAAAAAAAAAAAAAAAAAAAAAAAAGGGCAGAAAGTAACTTTTAGATGCCTCTGTTTATACTTTGTATCCAATAATTACAGTTTTGCAGGATTCGTGTTGCTCGTGTTGTTGCTGCGATCAGTGTTTTGTTAGCCGTGCTCACCGTGTTTTCAGCACAGAATGTATTCGCAACCCGTTTTAAATAGTGCAAATATATCATTGTTTTCCCTGTAAAAGCTATGTGTTGTCTCTGTAACCTCAGTGTCATTCATATGGTGTTTCTGAAGCCTGGGTCAAGGGCCAGCTTTATTTATAATCGTATTTCTTCTTTTTCCCTAAAAGTTTCCTTTTACTAAAGGCAAGGCTCATAAAGAGAAGGCTGGAGAGAAGCTATTTAATCTACCTGGCAATGTAGATGTATTTCTGCTCCTCACCCGTGGTCCTCCAAGGAAGTCTGTGCTCCAAGTGAGGAAAGAGGCGAGGAATGGATATGTTTTCTTGTCTTCTGAGTGTTGACATAATCCAGATTCTCATTTAAAGACCATAAGAATTGAGGACTTGGGTTATTACAGAGAGAACTGCAAGGTTGGAGATGGATCATTTTGTCTTGGTATACCATTTTATTTCCAAATTTGAGTATTTTATCAGGTTTCTAAGCTAAACTTAAACAGGGATAATTTTTATACCTATTTTGGTTGTCTCTGGAAATAATTGAATTTTGGGAAGCATTTTGTTCTTCTTTAAGCAACGTCATTATTGAGGGGCACAACAGGAATGTTGTAAATTTAGAGATGCAGAACAAAGTCACAGTTTGCCTCCAGAATCTGAAATAATTAGGATTTCATTTCAGATAAAGCTTTTGGGGCTGGTGCTTAAAAAACACAACTTTTTAACTGGTATTACGCAGTTTGCTATGGGTCACTTAGCCAAGTATTTGTGTGGTGTTTTTATTTTATTTTTGTTAAAAGACTTGCCAAAGTTCAGGTGGGAGTTCAGGCTTTAGCAAACTGTACCTGGAAATTAAGTGCGGGAAAGGAGGGGAACAAAATCTCATGTTGTAGAGCAATCCTGAGCTGATGGAGTGGGATTTTAAGGGTGAAGGGAACTCGTAGCGATGCAGTGGAGCCCACATCTTGCAGTAAAGCCGGGCAGTAAAATACTCTGTAGTTTGCATGCGTGGGGAGCCTTGTAGCCCTTGGGTCCTCAAAGGCTGCTGCAGCTGCCGAGAGCCTTTTGCTGGCCCCCTGCTGAAAGGGGCCACTTGATTTGCAGGTTGGCTAGCATAGAAAACTCCTGGTTTTGGCAGGGTGGCTGTGGTGCGTCTTACCCTGCAGTAATGTGTAGGCAATGGCAGTGGTACGGTTCCCCTCAGCAGGACCTGCTCTAAGGCATCCCTTGAGTTTCCCCCAACTCATCACACACGTGCTCTGTAGGTGGCAGGAACATTTTGTGCAGCAAAAAGTCTGCTTAGTTGCCTCCTTTAATGCTGCATTGCAGATTTGAAAGAAAAGTCCTCCAAGTCAATAAACAAAAAGCAGACTTATCTTTTATAGCTTTCTTGAAACAAATGTAAGGTTATAACACTGAAGCAAGTTTTACTGAATCTAGATATGAATCCATATTGGAGAAATAATCTACTACTTCCTTTCAGCATCTTGTCTTTTTAATTAGGGCCAGCAGTGGGATTGTTAGCTTTTAAGATATGGTAAATATGAGCCTATTAATATTATTGAGCGTAATACACAACAAGGTAAAGAAACGCCAGTAACTGTAGGTATTTTATAGATGGGTTAAAAGCAGCCCATTTTCTGTTTGATGAATCCTTCTTTATTGGTGCTGTGTTTAGGTAGGGAATGCCAGACTTTCTCCAGGTGTCTGGAACAGCTGTCCCTGAGTGACGGGCACAGGGGCTGCCTCGGGTGCTATTGCAGTTGTGGGCAGCATATTTGAGCCCCTTCTCACAACAGGGCAAGTATTTGGAGTTTAAAATAGCCCCAAGTCCTTGTTTTGCTTGAGCAATGATTCATCAAGCCTCTGATGATCATGCAAGGAGGCTTTCGGAAGGGTTTTGCAGTTGGCTCCAGCCTTTTTCCATGGACAGGCACAGGATTTACGTGGGTTGCACAGCGATTAGCTCTGCTTGCAGTATTTTCTTTGCTCAAAAATTACGGTGTTTGTTTTGTGGAGGGATTTTATTTTTCAGAGTGTCTGTTGACCACCTGCTTTTTTCCCTAATTGATTACAAGGACAATTGCTAGGCATAATAAATAAAAGATATGGTCTACCAAGGCTGTGCCACAGGGACTATATGTCAAGGATTCAGAAGCTGCAAGCAGCACATCCTGTATTTGTCTTGGGGGACCTTTCCAAGGCTGCTGAAAAGCCCATGGTGTGGTGACTTTTCTAATGTTGCCTGGTGGTCTTCCCAGTTTCCTAATGCTTAACCAAAATGCTTATCCTGCAGGCAAAAGCTCTTCTCTCTTGCCAAGCCTGTACCAGGTGTAAGACCAAATCATCTGCTTTCTTTACAGAATCCTTTTCCATATTTGAATGCTGTTCCTGTGCCTGTACCCTCGATCTTCTCAGAACTTGATCAATCTTAGTTCTCTCCTCAAGCCGTATTTTCTAGACCTGTGATTGCTCTGATCACTATCTTTTGAATTGCAGTGCTCAAATGGCATGATCCTCCAGCTGAAGTTTTACTGGAGTGAGTAGAGACAAATTATTTCCTATCATATGATTTTCAGGCAATACTCCTGTTTATGTATCTGAGTGGGGTACATGCTGTTTTTGCAACAGCATGACCCTGTTGACTCATGTTCAACTTGTGATCCATTGTAATCCCTAGGCTCTTTTTTTTTTTTTTTTTTCTTCCAAAGAAGTACTGCGAAATCAGTTGTTTTTACTGTTGTATTTACAGAGTTTGGGTATTCCAGTTAAACTGTATCATCTTATATTTATCCTTAATAAATACCATTCCATTTTTACATGGAGTATTTTTCCACTTTGTCCAGAGGTTTTTTGTTTCAGTTGCATCCTGCAGCATCTTTTCAGTTGCTTCCAATGTAGCAAATCTGCAGAAGGTGCTCAGTTCTCTGTTTCTTTATCTGTGTTGTACATAAGAAAAGATTGATGTCTTCAAAGTGTATTTGCCATATCCTTCCATTTTGACAATAACCCATGAATACCTATCCCCAACATATAGTAATTTTAAGACCATGTTTTCCTGGCTTGCATTTGGAAATGTCATCTGAGACTCTCAGATGTCTTTAAGTCAAAATGTAGGACTTCTTTTTTCCTCTGTCCAAAGACTTACCGATGAATAGATCTTGGTTTCAGAAGATTTTTGATCTTGTGGTCATTTTGGATTCAAATCAGTCATTTGCACTTGGCCTTCAAAACGGAGTAGAAGTGCAGAGTGTGTCCCCTTCCTTGGGCACGGCAAAACACGAGCAGGAGCAGTCAGCCATCGCTTGGCTCTTTACAGCCATGGGACCAATTAACTAAGTTACTCAAAACTGAGATTTTTTTCAACCCCCTGTTAAATAACTCATCCCAGCCAAACATCAAAGAGTTCATGCATTCATAGGGGCAAAAGTATCTTGCATTAGGAGTGTGAAATGCCACTGGTTTTCTTTGTGGAGAGGAGGATTGCTCCCAGAGACAGCCCACAGTAACTCCCTATTTTGTCTTCCTATGTGTCTGGTTCATTTCATTAATTATTTCTTCCAGAAGCTCAGTCCTAGCCAGAGGAAGTGTCTTTTCTATTGTTTTCAGTGCAGAATCTGGTCTCAGAGACTGCTGTCTTTACCACACATCATGTCCCTCCATCTCCAGCCTTTTATCAGATTGTCCTTGGAGCAAAAGATGAGCAAATGAGAGTGTCAATGATAAAGCTTTGAGAAGACCCAGATCCCACCCCATGTCTCTGGGTAGGCTGCAGGGTAGTCTTTCCCCTCATCCCAGCCTTCATCAGCTGAGGGACAAAACAGAAGGATTGAAGGAGAGGAGAATAAAGCACATTTCATGTTGAAGGCACAGAGCCCCTCCAGAATCCCCAGTAATGACTGCCATAACTGTGCCTCTGTCACTTGGAGGCCACCATTCCTCCCTTTGCCAAGTCTCTGTCGTCCGCAAGACGAGACATCTGCAGTGCATTTGTTTAAAGCAGGGAGATGACAAGCATTGAAACAGATGTTGGAAAACAGAGCAGCAAAAGGCCCGCGCTGAATGAATAGCCCATGGGGTGCGAGCCGTTTGATGGCTGATTACAGTGTTAGCCAACTGTTCTTTCAGAGCCGCGCGAGCCCGGGAGATGCCCGCGCTACGAGCTGGATGGTGCCAACATGTGGTGCTCCCTTTGTCACCGTACCTGCTCAGACGCGCGCAGGGAAAACACGGGGAATGGGGTCGTCATTCAAAGCCCCTTAGATGAGCAGCACTGTTGTTGATCCAGGCTCAATTGAGTCCTACTTATGGCTTGTACCATTGGAAAGCATCAAGAGCACGTCTGGGCATCCAACAGCCACTATCACTCATCATTCTGACTGAAAAGTCTCTGTGCAGGCTTTATCAAAGCTGCAGAGAGTTTCATCATGATCAACATAAAACAATATTCTCTCTGAAACCTCTGCACCATATTGCCATATAAAAAGCAACTAATGTCTAGTGATCCTTGGTATATGAAGCAATTCAGGTTTATCACAAGCTGACAAATTATGCTTTGACAGCAAAGAATCCCTTTCGTACCTGATCTCATGTTTCCTAAGGCTGGCGTTTCACCTTCTCTGATCTTGTCTTTAGAAGCTGATCCCCTCGCGCTGGAAAGATAGAGCTGGTGTTAAATGAACTCCTGAAACTCCTGAGTATTCATGTGTTAGTATTCCTGAGCAAGGAAACAAACTCGACGAGGAAGGGAGCTGGGCTGGCTCTGGGTTGGGTTGGTTTCGTGGGCAGGAAGCGGATGGAAAAGTAGCCCCTCGTAGCAGGGAGAGGAAAAAGAAGCGTGTTTTGTTCTCCCCTGCCGTAGCCAGGGAATGACCTCCAGAAGCGCTAGGAATTCAGCGCGGAGTATCGCAGTGTCTAAACAAAGCCACGGCAGCTTTTCAGGAAATCTCTGGCATGCTATCCTGTAACGCGACACTGCTTTTCTTAGTGGCACAGCAGCTCGCAGTTGAAGGATTGATCCGTCTGTCTTGCAGAGGAACGTCAATATTTTCCTCGTTAGCCCCTTGCAGTCTTCCTGCTCAGACTCGCCACAGGAGAGGTGACCAGTGGCCAGCGATGCCGCTGAGGTTCCATAAGGCTGGAGATGCACAGGGCAAAATACCCTCTGAGAAAACTATTGGGGAAAATACTTGGAGATGCTTGGAATACAGCTGGGAATCCTTAGCATAGCTGTCTGCTTGGACTTTGCTCCAAGTGCCTGATGGGGGCACTTGCTGTATTTTGGACAGCAATATACCCTGTGCAAGCTGCTGAAGTTGTGACTGTATCAAAAGGGTCTTGCTCTCGTGCTGGGGGTGACCTTCCACAGGTGACCAGATGCAGAGGGGCTGCCCCTTTCTCCGGGGCTACGAGGGGGCCAGGCCTGCTGCTTGGTGCTTTCCAGAACAGGAGGGGTCCCCGGTCCTGGGTCTGCACCGTGGTTTGTATGGATGGAGAGATCCACGGCACAAATTGCTGGTGTTTGTCCCGCATCCGGAGCGCGCTCTTCCACAGCTGCCTTAACTAAGTGAAGGGCGAGTGGGATTCTCCAGGCTGTCTAAGCTGTCTGCAGATGTGCTATCTGCTAATGAAAGATTGTTCGGCTCGATCACATTTTCATCTTACCCTAGTAGAAGGATGGCAGGGATCTGTGTCTCTTCTTCCTTTCCCCCACTTCTTGGTTTTACAGAGACAGGCAGCAGGCGAAAAGCTTGAAAATCATTACTACGTTGCCTGGTCTTTATAGGGACCTGAACCATTTAGAGAAAGCCTTTTACGAAAGGACTCGTTCCACATGTTGAAATGAAAATCCCTAGACTGTGCTGAACCTCCATACATAATTGCTGTTATCCAAAGGGATGAAAGAATGAAATACCCAGGAAACTGGAGTGTCAAAGCAATGGAGAGTCCTGAGCAGCTTTTCTTACCTGGCCGGGCCAGGCCGTACCCAACTGTGGGTGTCCAAGCCAACAGCAATGACTGAAAGCAGCTGCTGCCAAAAGCTGCTCCCGTTTGTGGAGTCAGGGAGCAGCCCTGAGCACTGTACTCGGGCTTAGTTTTATTTTTGGGAAGTCTCGGCCGATACTGCAGTTTCACAACCAGCAGCCAGGGCACTGCCAGTCCCCTTGTGTTTATCCGGCCCAGCCTTTTCCAACCTTTTCCCAGATGAGATCCCGTTTCTGGGATCCTCTTGTTTTGAAACAACGTAGAGGCTGTGCAAGCATGAAGCTGTCCAAGGTTTTGAGGTGACACCATGGAAGCAGGGGATAATGAGGACGTATGGAGCGCACGAGGATGCCCTGGCCCTTCTGGAGCGGGTGCTCCCCTGGACAAAGAGGAGGTTGGTAGCAGAAGTTCCTCAGCTGGAATAACCCAGGCACCAGACCCCGGGCAATTCCTTGTCCCAGTTCCCTTCTTGTCTAGGCCTGGGAAATGGGCTGGAGGGAAGGTGCAGGGTTTCTGCGGCCGTAACTGAACGGACAGCTGGCCTGTGCTCCTGAATTTCCTCACATTGAATCAATGGGAGAAATACGTCTCAGTCTCTGACACAGTGCATGCCTGGAAAAGAAGAGTTTTCTGGCCAGGTTGAACAGATTCGATTGAAAGAGGTCAGCACGGCTGCCTGGGTGATAACAGGTTTATCAGCAGGCTAGCCTTAAAACGAAAAGCGGTGCTGAGATTGTTCCAGTGGAAAATATTAATAAATAATTGATCAATAGCAGAAAAGGACTCTGTAAATAAACTTGGGTGTAATTAACAGGCAGTGCTTTGTCAGGAGCGTGCATGCAAACGAAGCCCTGCTTGCAATTAACATATCATGGGCTGAAGGACATCTGCAGATAAGGGTTAAACAATCTATTGAAGCTGAACTCATGAACCTGTTTCAACTGCGAGACTTGTTTGTTTCAATAAAACTTTTGTCTCTGCTGTATGCGTATTTTACAGCATTTGTCTCTCATTCTGCAAGAAGCGCGTAAAGTCAGGTTTTTAATATAATGTTGGTAGCAAAGTATGAAGGACAGCGGAGGTAACAGAGAAGGCAACTTGCTAATGCAAAAGCAGTGTACTGAAAGTCACTTTTATTTCTTATTTATAATCTACATGCACACTCTGGATAATAGATGACAACGCTCATTCAGTACTTTAACTTCAAAGCCGAGCGAAGGCATGGATGACAGAGCTGGGAGCTGCAACACAAAGGTACTAACAACAAGAGGAAAAATGCCTGTTTACTGGATTGCATTTGTTAGCACGCTGTCTCCAGATATTGTTCCCCCAGGAATAGTGAGAATATGTGCTGCACGAACAATGATTTAACATCTGAAAATGGTACTTAAAGAGTTTTCTGTCTGGTAGTAATGTGATGAAGGCTTCTGAATGGAACCTGGGGACTTCATTTCTTCTATTTATCTATATGTCTCTCTGGTTTTAGTCAGCGGTAATTGCATATTTAACCCCTTAAATAGGTTTAACCCTCTCAGCACCAACTATATTTTTTTTTGCGGTCTCCCGTCTGCTTTTGTTAGACTACAGCTGTGCTGCTCGCGCTGCTTGCCAAAAAATCAGGGAGACAAAAGGGATTTGGGAGAAGTTGGAGCCAGGGAAGTGCGCTGAGAATAATACCAAGCTCCACCTCTCCTTCTCTCTTTTCCTCTTCTTCCTTTTTTTTTAAGGAAAGCAGCAGATAATAGCAGCCAAGGAAAGTGTTTTAATGGGATTCGATACAGCTGGGAGCCTTATAGCAGAGAATGAGGGCGAGGGAGAGAGCTGTAATGAGGGGGGAAGTTGCACATCGGGCTGTAAATCAACAGTATAAATTTGCTGCTTACTTCAGCACTCCACTTCTTTGCATCTTTCTCAATTAGCACTTGTTCTGGGGGGCTTGCTTAATAGCTTGCGTGAAACAAATATTAACCTAAATTGTTTAATTATATCAAAATCTCGAATTCCTCCAAGACGAAAAATTGTTTTTAGCTGGGAATACATCTGCAATAAACCATCATCTAGTTAAAGTAAACGAGCTCTAAGGAAAGCCATAAGATTGTAGCTGAGCTACTTTTACAGTTTATTTTCATGGTATTTAAATTATGATACCACTGGGTATTTTTAATTAGTGCCTCTTTAAAGTGTGCACTTGTCTACATAAGCCATTTTGGCAAATTTGACTCATTCATACAGTGGTTGCTGTAAAAGAGGCCAGCACTGCCTGCAGGAATTGGAATTAAAAGTTTCTGCAAGCTGTTGTCGACATGACCACATCTCATTAACTTAAAAAATGGAGATTATTTGCCTGAAAGCTTGATTTGACTAACAGTAATCAAATATTAGGCTCAGTGAAGAAGGAGGAAAAACAGCTTTGCTGTTGTGATCTATATGCTTAAGTGCTGTGTGGCTCACTTTAAATAGCTCTGTCACATTTGTGCTTTGGCAAACATCACAGGGAAAAAAGAATAACAATACATATGGTTTTGTGAATAACCCAGGCTTTTTATTTTACATTCTGACATATTATTTACCAACTTGAGCAGAGAGAAATATAATTTCCCTGATGATTCTAACATTAAGTAGTCAGAATTAATTGTCTTAAATAGTTTCCCCTGAATTATCAAAGTTTAAGTACTGGAAATTGCTTATATCTCATGATTATCTTTATCAGCTGTTAAATAGGCATGAATCTCCAATTTATACCCTGGAATCTTTTAATTGTTTGCAACCTACTGCATCATATTTTATTAAAAATAGTGCGTAAAATCAACTGAAATAGAGAAAAGCCTTTCTTATCTTGTGATTTTTTTTAATAGCTTGTTAGATTAAATAGCTGAGGGAAAAAAGATCTCTTTTGGGCAGCAATTAAGGTATGGGAGTATGAAAATCAGAAATGCTTGCTTTGGAGAGAGGAATAGAGTCAAAAATGGGTTTCAGGTGCTTGTGCATTTTCCAGTTAAGCGAAGGACAGTATCAGAGCTGGGTGGAAGCGGTACCACACATGATTTAAAAAAAAAAAAAAAAAAAAGGTTGCCGTTAAACAAAAGAAGATAAAGTCTCGTGCCTTTTTATGCCTTTGAACTGCGAGCATGTGCTGCATTTTACTAAAGGAACATGAGCCTTGAATGCAAGTAACTGGTTTTTGCATTAGGTACTCCCTGGAGGTAGCAGAAAAATATCATGTCCCTGCATGAAATGCGAATGTGAAATCTACCAGAAAGAAATATTTATGACCATTTTATGCTTGATTAGGCTTGGATGACATCTGTTAGAAGACAGACACTGGACAAAGAGAGAGGCGCTCGGGGGCAAATGTTAACAGAGTTGTTTAGCTGATGCTGGGGCAGGAGGGTCCATTTAGTGCCGGCGAAGCCGGGGACGGCGGTGGCGGCGACGCAGCTGCCGGGGCCGCGCGGGCCGGCCCGGCTGCCCCAGGGCAGCTGTTGATACCCGCGATTTATGGGCAGGTTCCTGCAACGTGGAGCAGGGGGGCAGCTGCCTTGATCGCGTTGCAGAAACGTCAGCTACAAAAAATTAAATATATATATATGTGTGTGTGTGTATATGTGTATTTAACCCCAACGTGGGGCTGCAGGGGCAACTGCTGCCCTTTCCGGGCCGGCTCTGCAGCAGCAGCCGCTCAAGGCTGGAGGTAGCAGTGCTCCCTCTGCTCTGGTTCCTTTCCCAGCTTTCTTTTCCTGTAAATTTTCTCTGTCTGGAATGCTTATGGGAAATGTTATTTTGTTTTTGTTTGCAACAGTTCTGTTGTTTTGATTTTGTCTGAGTGGTATGGAAAACAGTACGTCACTCGGAGTGGGTGTTTTGTCTATTGGCCATTTGGCTATTGCACATATATTTCTCATACTTACTACATGATGACAAGGGAACCCAAATGGCATAATTTTCCAGTTGAATTTTGCTTTCCAGTGTAATAATAGTGAAAGGAAAACAAAGTTAATAGATTTAGCAGTTTCGATACCGCTCTCATGCTGATAGATGGCTGTGGATTTTTTTTCCCTGTGGTTAAGGATCTGTTTAGACAAAGGTCAGATTGATGCATATATCAGTTTCTATAATAAACTGCGCAAGGATTATGTTACCCATTTTGCATACAGTTGTGAAAAACTGTAATTTAAGTACCCTAACCCGTAAAAGGGTAATAAACAATTTCAGTATCATCAATGTGCTTAGTTTAGGGTACTTATCATCCTGATTTTCAGGCAGTGCATAGCTTAAGTTCTACCAATAAGTGCCTTTTAATTGAAAAATGATCTGAAATAAATTTTTAACTTGGGATCACAAGCATTCTCCATATCAGTCTTTAGCTGAGGCGATTTGAATGCAAGATATACTGAGGCTTGCATAATATTTACCCTGTTAGGGAGAGAATATCGAAAGACCACAGAATGCAGCTTTAAGACCAGATAATTTTTATGTATAGTACAGAAATATAAAATGGAAAGTATGATTAATTTTTCAATTTCTCTCTGCAGATATCTAATAATTGTGCCCATGGACTGCCAAAGGCTCCCATTAAAGATTTAAAATGCAAAGAAAGGTAGAATCAAAAAGATGGTATTTTGGATTAAATAATGTAAAATAACTGTAGGGCAATAGCAAAGTGAAAAGCTATTGGCAAAATAAAAGCGTGGTGTCAACTCTCCTTGAGACAGACTTAAACATTTACGTGTTCACGTGCCACTTTCTGTAGCTGGAATTTGAACAGGGGAAAAAATATTTGCAGGGTTGCTTAAGTCAGCTGTGATTTTTAAAATATATTTTTAGGCTTTCAGGTTTTGATATGCTGGTTCGTAGCAGAGTGATCAGAAATATACTACATGGTCCTGTGCTATAAAAATGCACATAAATACAGTGGCAGCGGTTGAAATCTGTTGTCCAGCGTTAGGGATGTGTTACAAACCCTGGGTACCGTGCTCCCTTCGCGAGCACCAGCAGGTACCGAGGGGCAGAAAGGGCTTTGCGACAGCTCCTGGGGACTGTGCTATTTCTGTTAGCCTTGGAAAAGGGGACGGTACAGCCTTCGTACAGAGCGGCTGCCAGAAAGGTCCAGCTGGACTTTTCCTCCCTTTTCTGTACTGTCTTTATCACTTTGCTCAGTTCCACATAATAACATCTTCATCTGAGATTGCTGTGGCACAGGGGAACTGCATTTGTTGATCAAATTTGGCTGGATAACACTGTGATCTCGTATCCTGAAGTGCGGAGATGTGCCTGGAATACGTAAGCGCCAAGCTGGCCCCTTGATTGATTGATTCTGCCTGTCACCGAACAAGATAACTGGATCAGTAAATACCCTGTGCACTTCAACTTCATCTCCGCAATCAAAAGTGAGGGCATCATGGGGCTGGGAGGCACCGAGGCATGATGGGAATATCCTCATTGCCCAGCCACAGCCAGGAACTTGCAGAAAAGAGGCAAAGAAAAGACATTTTTTTTGCCCGTGTCTCCGTGCACGAGCGGCAGAGCGTTAATTCCTTGATGTTTGCAGGGCTGCGCTGCTGCGCCGGGCTTCCTTGGGAAGGGGGAGTGCGGATGAGCCGGGCTGCGGACGTTGTGGGGGGAAACGTGGTGTTTGGGGTCCCCCATATGAGGTGGTGTCGTACCGGGTGAACCGTGGTTCATTTGAATCAAAGGGCCACAGTTCTAGGCAGAAAAGGGGCTGTGGGCAGACAGGTTTCTCAGAGTTTCCCCATGTTTTTCAAGCAGTGATTTTGGAGTAGAAAACTACCCGAGCTAGCACTCGGAAATAAAATTTTAAGAAATTCTGGATTTTTCTGCGCCCTTTCCAAAAGCATGTGTGCACGTCCGGTGCCACTGATAGAGCTGGTTGTCCGTGTCTCTCCTGAGCTGCCTTTATTTTTTGCCGTGGTGCAATGGCTTGTGTGAATAATGTGAAACAGCAGCACGGGGAAGTTCTGCTGGATTCACAGTGGCTTTAGCAATACTGATATGGGCTTCCCTGCCCCATCTGTGTCTAACGGTGATACTTTGCCCTGAAATTGTGGTTCCTGTAGAAGTCAATATTGAGTGTTGAGCTTAAGGAGCCTTTGCGCTGGGACCACTGTGGTCACCCGAGCAGCTCCTCTGGGGCGCTGCTGGTGGCACTGAGCCTTAGTGGGTTAGTTTGACTTGACACTTTTATCCATTGCTTCATTTACCAAAGACACAGATTAGCACAGCTTTCTGTAAAGCATCAGCAGGATTCCTGTAGGCATCTGAGAAGACACAGGGACCTGGAGAGATCAGGAACCCCTTCTGTGGTCCCTGAAAACCTGCTTGCTTGCAGGAGCATGCTCGGGGCCATGTCACGTTGCCACATGGAACAAAAAGACATAAGCATGAAATGCTGCCTGGTTTCTTTGGAAGTTTATGGATGTTCAGCATCTGTGTCATTCATATCTCTGCAAAGGTGGCCGTTTGCATCTGGTGGGGGTTTCAGGATACATATCGCTCACGGATACCATGTTAAAAAGGGCAGAATAATTGCCTGTGGACTCTGTAAAAGGTAATCGTGTCTTTCTGGACTTTCTCACATCCCTTTTATTGAGGAATGTTCCCAGTTGTATGGAGGGAATGGCCCCAGTTGTATGGAGGGTCCTTGACGTCTACTCCTTTCCTTAGCTGCATTTTAACTAGTTATTGCTAAATATGCAGGGAAGTTTACAGAACTTTGAACGTGTCTTCCACCGCTTGGTTAGAGCAAGTTCAGATGTAACATTACGTTACCAGCGTGGGTTGCTGGCTCCTGCAGATAAATGAAAACATTGAAAAATGGTCTTTTCCAGTATGGACTTAGACCTTATCTACCAAGGTTCCCTAAAGACAATCTGTGTTTTTTAATCCAGCACCCACCTTTTCATTGAGAAAGTGCTCTGTGGAGTCCGTCTGACTTAGCAGACATGGAAATGTGAGTTTTGGACATGGGGCAAGGTGACTTTCTTGCCACAAGGTTTGAAATGTAGTCTTGGAGGGGTTATAGCAGTTGAGCTTTTTTTGTTCCAGCGCATTTCAACCTTAAACAGCTCATTTCCAGGAGTATACAGGATTTCATAATCTTACACGTTAAGCATCCATTAAAAAATTCAGAGAATGGTAACAGTTACCAAGCAGGAGGATTTGAGACAGTCAGTGTTGTTTGCTATTGGAGGTGTAAAAAGAAAGCCTGGGCAGCTGCTTATTTTTGACTGGTGGCCACTACTGTGAGATATTTGTGAGGAACCCACCGGCAGGCTGGAAGCGACCCCCTTTACACACCACAGCAGCCCATAACCACTTACTTGAAAGACGGTGTTTTAGCGGACGTGGGCCTTTGTGCTGCTTTATGCCCGTTTATCCCCATTCTTCCTTCTTTTCCCTCTCCCTTCGGCTGGGCGGAGGGCAGAGGGAGGTTTTTCAGCAGCCTTTGCAGGTTGTTTCCATGCGTCGCGCGTCGGATGCGGCAACAAGAAGTGGGACAAGTTCACGGCTCACAGGGTGGTTCCGAGCCCCTCCGCCGTGGGACGTGTTTTCTTTGGCGAGCCCGTCGGATGAGGCTGACATATTTATGCACAAAGCCAGTATTTAGCTTGGAATTTTACACGTATGAGTGATGAACTAAACGGGACCCGTTTATTTTCGTTCCCCTTCCCTCGGCAGCTTTTCCTCCGTGACGCCGGGGTTGCACATTGCAGACAAGCCTCGACATATCCACCCAGCGCTTGACCACCAGAATTAATAACTAGCCACATTCCTTGATGGTTCTGTGGGGATTGGAAACTAGGCAGCGGAGTTTGCTATGCAAGAGAGTTAATAAAAATTTTCATTGCTGGAGGAAAGCTTATATACA
This sequence comes from Tinamus guttatus, assembly GCF_059628265.1. Lineage (NCBI taxonomy): Eukaryota > Metazoa > Chordata > Aves > Tinamiformes > Tinamidae > Tinamus > Tinamus guttatus. Next base: position 507,189 of record NW_028289081.1, on the reverse strand, counting down.
GTAGTCTGTTTGTCCTGTATTTCAACCACCTGAGTCGGAGCCAAAAAAGCAATTGTCTACTACATATTTCAAACAGATGCTGAGGGGTAGAAGGAGTGACTAGAGTTCGCAGCAATAAAACGCTGGCTCTTTAAGTTCCCTTGAAGGAAGTGAACCCGTAAAATTTTTGCTGCTGACTTGTTTGTCCACTTCTTTGAAGTATTTAATATTAATTTAGCCTGCAAATCATTGCCACCTCAATTTTTCATTGAAGTATTGAAGCCTGTTAAACACATAACCTTGGAGTGCGGGAAAATTGATTCCTTTAGCAGATACACTCATTCAGCAGTTATCTGCTTGAAAACTTATTAGTGAGGGCGGTGGTAGGGTGTACCAAAGGAAAACTTTCTGAACATGCTTGTTTTTTGTGGCTGTTAATTTCACTTGCAAGAGGTGAGTGTGTTCCAAGTGGTGCCCTCCCATCCGCTTCCTCGTTTTTGGTTAATCAACCACATCGCTGTTGGAAATGAAGCAGGGGATGAGATTGGTGCTTTTGGAGCTGGCGCTGGCCCAGGCTTCCAACCACCTCGAGGAGGTGGGTGATGGGGGGCCGGTATGGGACCAGTTGACGTCTCTTGGATAAGTGGCTTTGGAGTCTGGAATACCTTGAGAGGGACACAAATCTGGGGTGAGTTGAAGCTGCATCCATTTGCAAGGAGACCTGTGTCTTTTTTTCCCCCAAAATCACGTGCCCCGGGTGCTGGGGGCGTCGTGGAGCCCGTGTCCAGCTCCGGTGACACTGGCTGGCCCAAGGGGAGGGCATCAGCTGCAGGGGGAGCGCTTGAACAACGCCATCGAGCTTAAACTTCGGAAAAAATGACAACGCAGAGGGTGTCAATTGAAAAGCAGCAGGGTGGCAAAGCTGCCGCACGCTAGTGCGGACCGAGCAGCCTTGAGGCCCTTTAAATGATTGGTGACACACTAGAGATATTGCTAAATTACCTTTTTTATTGGTTCTTGAGTCTTATGTATTAAAAGACTATTCTTTGGGAGAAGTCAAGAGAATCCTTACATTTAGTTTAGACATAAACCTGAGATGCAAAACGTGGATGCGGATCCGAGCCTGAACTTCTCTGGCCTCAGTGGGGTTGGTAGGAGAGAAAACAGGACTTTAAACTTGCTCCGAAGGGGCTGAGTGTTCCCAAGGGGGCTGGAGCAGCTCCACGAGCTGGTCCAACACTTCCTGGATTCAGGTGCGTGGTCCTGAATTTTGCCTGTTCTCAGCAGGGGTTCCCTTTGCTGCGAGTCCCATTGCAAGCAAAATACATTGCAGAGCAGGGACCCGGCTCTGGCCCGCAATTCCCATTCCCATGTATTTCTTCTGCTGGAGAGCGAGCAGCGATCATCGCTGTAGTGAGTCCGCACGGGGAGGTGCGGGCTCAGCGTACATTTACTCAGAGGAATGGGTAAATCTCGATTTCTAATCTCGATTGGCTAACAGATTTCAGCCTTTCCAATTGTATGCTAACTCCTAAGCAGCAGACCGGGATGTGGTGCACACTGAAAAAATGCTGCGAATTGGTAATTATGAATTACAGCAGGGGATCAGTCCAGCTTAGTGTTTCCAAAGCCACAGAGATCAAAAGGTGCCAGGGAGAAAGATAAAGTATCAAGTGGCAGTGGATATGCCAGACTGTCTGAAACTTTCCTTCGCTATCTAGTCTGAGGGAAAAATTGTCCTTGCTGAATTTTGTAGGGGGGAAAAAAAGGAGTCTGGATAACGTTTGTGCAGAGATATGGACAGTTTCCAGGGAAATTAATGACAGCTTAAAACAACGTCTGGGACGTTCATAGGTTTTTGTATTTTTTGCCTGTGTTATCTATTACCTTATCTATTATCTATCAGTTTTCCACATTAATAGCTAAGTGAGGAGTCACAGAGCTTTAGCAGGTAAGGGTGGTGACTTAGAAGCAGCGGATTCCAGCGAGGCAAAGGATGTGCAACCGTGAGCATGAGGTGAAGGCTTCAGCGGGAGCTGCTGCCCGGGCTCGGTTGCTTCCCTAAGGAAAGTTAAATTGGTAGGTCCTGCGCAAAGTGCAGTGGCAATGGTCCAAATTTAAGGTGGCCAAAAAAAAAAAAAAAAAAAAGCTATTTTTTGCTGCAGTCTTGTCTGAGAAGAGTGTTCTCAGTTACACAAGGTGAATCTAGCATGACTTGAGAACTTTGGAAATCCATGCACCAGTTCCCTAGGTTATGGGCAAAGTCATGCCCATGGCAGATGCCTCATAACCACCTTCCCCTTCTTCATCCCCCTTGGTGCCAGTTTGCTGGACTGATGTTCGAGTCCCTTCTGGTTGCGCCGGGGGACGGACCCTCTAGGCAATGGGAGCTGCTGGGGGTCGCAGAAGAATCCGGCTTTGCCCTGTGCTCGGGTGACACGTGGGCGTCTCGTGGGTCCTCCCCACGAATTGAACCTTTTAGGAGTGTCCGTGATGAATGGCCTGACGTGTGGGGAGCAGCTCGGGGATATGTCCGGTGGAATCAGACAGCTGCTGTGGGTAAGATGCATATGCATTTTTATACATATATACATACATATATGTGTGTGCGTGTATATATATGTGTATGTGTCAAGCAAGTGCCCGCCGCTCCGGAGGACAGGCCTTCGCTGCTGCCGGTGCCGCTGATCCGGTAGGATTGGCAGCCGGTGCCCGGGGTGGTTTTTCCCTAATATGGGCAGCAGTCCACAGGGACCTGGCCGGAATCCATGGTGCTAACGGAGCCGGGAGCTCATGGAGCGTTTGGGTGCAACCCGCGGGGACCAACGCTGGGTCGGAGACCGCGAGGGAGAAGCTTTTTGCTCCATCCCTCCACATCTTGCCCAGAATAAAACGTAATAAAAGCTGCAAATGTTGGCAGCGGGTAATACCTGCTCCACATGGCCTCCCGCGAGGATCTTTGCAGATGGGACTGTCACAAGGCGAAGCTCTTTGGTTGCATTTTTGTTTTTTTAGCCCCAGATGGGGCATGATAAGGGAGCAGGAGGCTTTGCTGCCGTTGTTTTAAGCAGTAGGACGTTGACAACTGTGTTTAGGTCCTGTTAGACCAGAGTGCACACAGGGTTTAACTGCAGGGATGGGGTACTGAGCTGCACATCCCCAGTAGGATACCCAAGAATACTCTTAAAAGTAGCCCCCCAAAAAGCAAAAAAAGATCAGAAGCACCTTCCTTGTGTGATTTTGGGGGACACGTGGCCCACCTCACCTCCTGGCCTGATTCTGCTGAAGTTCAAGCGTTTCCACTCATAAACCTTCTGCTTGCATTTTGACAGTGTGAAATTTGTATATATACCTAAATTTCTACCTGAGTACTCTTGACTGGATTGTACAAGCGGTGCTTTAAACTAGCAGCAACAGCTCATTCCTGGTCAGCAGTAAATGCCAGGATTGTTTCTAGGGAAAATACTCTGAAGGCAGTTTCTCTTTTTTTGTGTAATCTTGATGTCCCGTATTAGGCCGAGGCTGTTTTTAAACAGCAGCATGTGTTCTTCTCCTTTGATGTTCCTCACAAAGAAAATTTGGCCTCTACTTTAACAAATAATCCCGTGTTCTTCTTGCATTATTATATACTAATAACGATGTGGCTTCCTCAGATGCATACCCTGGTGCATGCGCATTTAAAATGCATCGTTCCCCTTCAACACAAGTAGAAGTGGAAATGAGGAGTGATCTTTCATGGAGACAGGGCTCCAGGAGCAGCTCCTGCTCTCCAGACTGGCAGAAAATTGGCAGGATTTTGATTTTCCTGGGTTTTTGACCCGTGCAAGGGATGCCGTTTCTTGGTCACAAGTGGTGAACCAAATTCTTGGAGCATTTCTGCCACTCTCTGCCTGCAAGGACTGTCAAAACTGTTTTCTCTGATGAGTCAGTTCCTTCTTTTTTTTTCCTTTAATGACAGTTATGTGGCGAATGTGCCCATTAGAGTGTGCGGAGAGATTGCATGGAGATGAGGATACACATGTGTATGTATCAGATGCTGAAGAGCGGCGTTCTTGTTATAAATATAGCTCTGCTGTGTTCCTTCTTACATTTCAATTTTATAATCCGTTCCAGAAGATTTGGACAAAAATACTGTGGTGTAAAAGAGAGCATTAGTTTTTCTGGGTTCTTCAAATAATAATTCTTAGCAAGAAAACTAGTAAATAAACCTTGAAAGATGGGCAACATGACATCTTTTCTAGTTCTAGGAATTGGACCTGGGGCAGAGATTTATGAAAGGTAAAATAAAGGACAAGTAGAAGCAGGAGCAGAACTGTATGTTTTATTTTTTTAGTTTATTGCTAAAATGTATGAATTGTCCTTTTTTGTTTGTTTTATTGGTGTGATTATATATGATCTATCTTTACATGTATACTTTTTAGACCTGGTGGGCCTGCTGTGATTAAATGTTTGCTTTGAATACGTGTCCAGCGTGTTAACTTTCCACAGCAGAAAGTTGTTAAATTCGTTTTTATACAAAAGGAGGCCAAAAAAAAAGGGGGGAGGGGGATTGTTAAATGTATGGAAACCCTTATTGGCTGGATTATATAACTGAATTCATTCAACATGCTTGGTGTATCTTGTTCTCCTTTCAGTATTGCCACTCTGTTCGTCACCCCTTTTAGTGCTGTAGGCATATGGCATGCAGTACATCCAGGGAAGTGTCAACAATATGGCATATGTTATACATACTGATCTTGATACACCGTAGAAAATAATGGGCCTAACTTTAAAAGGCACAGTGCTAAGAATAGAGCGCGCTGCAACATGCGGGCGGTGGAGCCACCGCCAGGGCCGTGTTTGAGGACAAAAAGAACCACTTTTTTGTGTGTTTTCTGTTTTTTTTTTTTCCCCCTTATTTTTCTCGTTTGGGTTGTATTGCGGTTTCATTGCCAATCGAACTAGCGCGTTGCGATGGGGCAGGGCCGGAGCTGCGTGTGCCTGCCGGTGGGCTGGGTGCCCACCCAGGCCTGGCGCATGGTGAGGGTCGCGGGGCCAAAATGCATGGGGGTGTGTGGATGTACGTGGCTGTGGGTGTGAAAGGGAGCAGAGGAGGCCTTTTCTGGAGGTGTCCCCAGAGCCGGTGTCACAGTGGTGGGGACTGCACCTGCGTCCGCAGGGAAAGGTGCTGGAGCCTGCGATGTGCGCCGTGTTTGCACCGCGCTAGCTCACTGCTTAGCTCTGCAAATGAGCAGAATGCTCATTTTGAAATTTCACCCAATTTTCAATCAAGATTCCTTGGAAACGCTCTGCCTGGAAATGTTTTTGGGGGATGTTCGCCTTTCAAATGAGCGATCCATCCCTGCACGGGTGCATGCGCTGCGCTGCTCCTCGCGCCATGCCGACGGCCGAAGCGGCGGCTGCAGGGAGCAATCCCTTCTCCCAGCAAAGAGCAAATATTTTCCTGCCGCTTGCAGGGCCGTGCCCGATACTCGGGGAGCCGTGCCGATCCCTGCAAGGGTAAAGCTGAACAACAAAATATTTATTTTTCGATCTTTGCTGAACACCGAGCGCTTTGTGCATGTTTACGAGGGTTAAACATTAATAGCAGATGTTCTTAATGACTAGGAGGCTGCAGCGGCTTCTGAGACCTTGTAGTTAGTACATGAATTTTCGGCTTGATGACAATACTTGTAACAGGCCTAATTACGGAGCGGGCTCCTCATCGTGCCTGCAGTAGCTGCTGAATTTCCCTTCACTTCCGCGGTCGGTCCAGCCGCCCCCGCTGACGTCTTGCTACTTTTTTGCCTTTTTATGCTTCCAATGCTTCCAGGGATTTTCCCCCCGAATCCACGTGTCCCCTCACCCTGGCGCAGCTCCCTGCACCGCCAAAGTTGTTGTCCTGCATTGTCCCACTTCTCAGCAAAGTACATGCAAGCGATTATAGGTAATAAATACTTTTTTTTTTTTTTTTTTTTAACTTATTGCAGAGGCAGTTTTTCCCCCCTGTTAATGAGGGTAATTTGACTTGGTTGAAGGATTGCAGTTCTTAAGAATTAATGCAGCAATCCAATTCAGAGATTTAAAGAGATCTAAGATTTTTCACAGGTCGTGTGCTAGTGAATGTGCTCCTATCACATAGCAGCTAATGGACTTGAACAACAGTCTGTCATTTACTGTTACCTCCGTGTATAGCAGCTTTGCCCTTGGTAGCGAGTGTGCTTTCCCAGCAGCAGCGCAGGTTATTTAGCGGTGCGGTGTATTTGTAACACTTTTAGGAGACAGTATCCTATTTCTAACAGCCCTAATTACTGTGCAAAGCGAGGTTACCTTCCCCACTTTCCTAATTACCGTGTTTGGATCCTAATCTGCAGAAGTCTAAAGGATTTTCTGCTCTAACAGCTGATCCCCCTTTATTTTTTTTTCAGATTTGCCCGTATGTATACACACATAGAAAATAATTTTCATTCTATTTTCCCTGTATCAATGCACTGAGGTTAATTACATAAATATAGAAGTGAGGCACTAAGTCTCCATAAGGTCCTGTTTTTCTTTTTTTTTTTTAAGAATGCGTTGCTACCTTTTAATGATGTTTTGTAATGACTTATTTGTCAATGCTGTTGGAAATGCTCTAATTTTTTGATCCTATTATGTTCCTGCATATGAAAAAAAAATCCTATTTTAACGTAATTAGGAGGATTCTCCTCTTTTTGAACGTGTGTTCTCCAGACAGTGTCACTCTATACTCCGCACACAAGAACCTTTGTTCCCTAATTAGAAAAAGGACTAGAGCTCATTAATTGCGGATACAAAGTGATGTCTGCTCCAGTGGCGAAGCCATCACACAGTTTAAATAATGATTGATCCTGCATTTCAGCCGCCTTCCGCTCTTCCGTACGGGTAGTGATAAAGCAGCGAGGTGCAGCGCAGATGCCAAACGCCCCGTTTTCCCTGGAAGAGCCTTTTTTGCAAGGACAGGTCCGGGATGGGTGGCACCGATCCGGTGTCTGCCCTCCGCAGAAGTTAGCGGAGATGTTGTTGGACCAGGGCCCCTGGATCGGCTTGGCAGCGGGAGCTGGCGCGATGCGAGCGGGCGGCCTCGGCCTCATCCTCGTCCTCACCTCTCCTGCAGAGCATCCCTTGGGCCGCCAGCATCTCGCTCAACCCCCAGCTTCGGGAGTTAAATCCCTCTGGGCTTGTGGTGCCAAAAGGAAGAGCACCTGGAGAAGCCACGGATGGGGCTGCCTTGGGGCAGGCAAAATGGTTCCAATTCTCCTGTTGCTCGTGGAAAGCTGCATTAGCGAGACTGAGAGCTTCCCAAGTGAAGGATGGGAAAGTTGGGACCTGGAATCATTACGCTTGTGTTTTCTGCTGGTAGTTTTATGGCTCCAAACAGTGAATATTGGAATGGGGAGTATATTTCACTCAAAGCATAAAGGTTCTGGAAAAACCCGAGAAAGAGGTGGGTGGTTTCTTTTTTTTTTTTTGTACCCCTCTCTACTGTATTGCTCTTAGTGAGAAAGAGAAATAGTTTTTGAAAGATAAAAAACCTGTTCTTCAATTGACTATGCAAAAATCTTATTGCAGTATTTATTCCAAACCTGCACACATAATGTTCAGTCAAGGAGAAAACAGCAAAAAACAGTTGTTGATGGACTTAGCAGAGAACTGGATTAAATAAGCATTAGTCTACTGAAGCTGATTACAGGAATATGAAAATGCAGTATCTTAATGGTACATATTTTCATGTGGCAGCTCAGTTGCCTTTCATTTTGCAGCTAATATGTCTATTCTTATGAGTCATTTACTTCTTTAATTACCTTTTGCAGGCAAGGCACCATGGTATATTAATGTGAATGATTTTTACTGCCAGTTTATCATACAATGCCCCAGAAGTTGAAAGGCGTAATTGACTTGGAAGAGCAGCTCATGAAGGAAACAATATTTAGTTGACAGTTTTCCTTGTACTCTCTGTTGACGTTTATGAGTTTACACTATGCTAAAGGAGTAATAAACACAATTTTCTTTCAATAACAGGAAAGAGTAGCTTTTAAAATACATTTGTGGCAAGCAGATCTGTTCATTTCTGGCATAATATAAAATCGCGCGTTTGCGGCGCCGAGATGTATAGAAGATTGTCAATTGAATTAAACCTTGGAAGGTACATTTATAACCTGCCTCGGAGCATTAAAAGATATTAGGGTGCATATGAATCGAATCAATTTAATGAATATTTAAATTATACACAGATTTGGATAAATCACATTTGGATCTGCCAGTTCGGCTGTTGGGTGGCCCTTCTCCTGCCTCCGAGCGCGCGAGTTGGGAGCGGGGATGGATGGATGGGGATGGGAAAGTCGCTCCCATCCGAGAGCGCTGGGGATCCTCAGGGCTGGGGGTTAGCTCAGCGACTTTCCATGACTTCCCCCAAGTCGCCTGGCCTGAGAAAGGTTGAAGAGCATCTCGGCCGCTCCATCAAAGTCTTTCTTCTGCAACGCTACTTTTTCTGAATTGACCTTGCCGAATAGCAAGTCCTTTCCTTTTCCTTCCTTTTTCCCCCCCCCTTCCTTCTCCCAAAGCATCCACGGGCTCCCACCGCAGTACCAGTCCCCAGCTGGTCCCCCTGGCAGGAATTCCGCGGCGCTCCGGAGCCCGGGGAGTTAAAGCCGCGCGCGGGGCCGCGGCGAGCATAGCTGCGCTGACCCGCAGGCCGCCGCGGTACCAGGCGCTGCCGGCGTGCGCCGCGCCGCCGGGGCCACCCTGTTTACTTTTTCCACCCCGCGTTCCTCCCACAGGCTTGGGCTGGTTTATACTAAATCTTTGCATTGACACTGCTTTTTTTTTTTTTTTTTCCTTTTTTCCCCCGGCCCTAGTTCTCAACTTTTTTTTGTGTGGCTTGTGCTGGGTCGCTGCTCCCACAGGAACCTCCCGGGTTTTCTTGGGATGAAATCCTGGCTGAATCCCCATGCTGGGCCTGGGGATGCCCTTCACTCGCAGGCCTCAGGCTTGGGCAGCTCTTTTCCTCTCCGTTTAGACTACATCTGTGCTATCCTAGCCTCCCCTCCTCTGCCTCCGGGCATTTGTGTGTTTTTTTTCTGTTTTGTTCCTCAAATTTTCTTCCCCTTTCTCTTCCTGCATAAAGGCTGGTTTATTTATTCCTATTTGCCTGGCAGATATTGCCTGTCATTTCCCCCTTAGCACTCACCCCATGTGAGCGTTTTTAACCACTTTAAGATGGGCAGCCAAACAGCGGGTTTTCTGCACCAGGAAAAGGCATAGGAAGGCCCAGTTTGTTTCCAGTGTTTGTTTTCTGACTTGGACCCACAGTAAATACCCTCCTGCTACAGTCGCCCTGCCAAAATTGCCCTTTCTCGTTGTTTTTCCCCACTCATCACAGATACAAGTGTCCTTCCCAGGGGACCCCTGTGGTCCCAGTCCGGAGCTGGGGTCCTGCCTGTGGATGAGGCTCAGGTTTGGAGCCGGGTGTTTGTAAACCCCCCTGGCTCTGTCCTCGCCACATGGGTCCGAGAGCTCCGGAAAAGCAGCCAAGTGATTAAAAGCCGTGCGTTTCCCTTGCAGAAAGGAGATGGGGCAGGTTGGAGTCCAGGATGCCCAGGGGATGGCCACCCCATTTCGGGTGATCCCTACTGTATACGACAGCAGGGGAGGAAAACACCCCGTTTTAAACTAAAACGGGTGCATTTAGGAGGAAATCCCATCCATCTCAATGTGGACTGACACGGAAAGTGCTCCTAGTTTGAAGGCAGCAGCTGAGGGTGGTTTGTGGTGGCAGTGCCAGGTGGGCACAGGGCACGGCGGCCCTGCGAGCCGAGCGGGTAGCCTTGGCGTTTGCGCACACAGAACGAAATTGCATTTTGTTTTTGAGGAGGAGGAGGGCTGCATTAAGAGGTCACCTATTAGCTGTGTTTTTGCTAGCTGTCTGGAACCCGGCTCTACTGTCTATTAAACTCAAACCACTGTGTAAACATTCCCGTGTTGTTCCTGGGCCCTACAATGGCCGCGGGGATCGGGTTTCACCTGCCTGCACATCTTCAAGCAATTAAAGCAATTAGCTTGAAGCCATTTCCCAGTCAAGGTCTACCGTGACATTCAAGTCCAGAAGTCTGGGGAGAAAAGAGGGAGACAGGATGGCCACGGTGCAGAAATCATCGTTTTTGGGGGGTTGCAGCCGCTTGTGAGTGCCGCTTTGAGGCTTTGCAGTAGGCACGACAGGTTGCTGCAAAATGAAAAAGATAAAGCACCTCCTCATCCTTTAAATTGTATCCGAGGCTTTCCCGTGCTTTGCGTTGGGAAGCGCGGAGGGTTGGGGAGCGCAGCGCGATTTTGGCCCGTTCTCACGCGTGACGAAGCGGCGCTGGCCCCTGTTTGCTGACATTTCTCCCGGCGCAGGGCTCCTATTTTTCTTCTCATTTAGGTGGGGATTTATACTTGCTGTTTACACTGTAAAACGGCCCTCGGCCCAGCTGACGGATCAGTTACAGTGACATTCAGCGCTGAGTTTAGTGATTCCAGCAGTAAGTCTTGAAAGCTGCTATTTTTTAAAAGGTTGGAGCAGATTAGTGGTGACCTTAAAAGATTAAACTAGTACAGTTTAAAGATAAATAATCAGCCTTTAGCACATTAGATAGCTACATAAGCATGACAGAAGGTGACTTTCTTACAACAGTTTCTGAGTCCGGGCAGCGTTTTTACATCTGTGGCTGCCGAGGCAGGGAGCAGCGTTTTGCAGGATGCAAACTGGTCGCACTGGTGAATGCAGTGCTAAACCCGCTGTTTTCCCCTCGCCTTTATTATGCAGGGGAGCCTAATTTTAAAAGCTCTGCCCGCTGCAAAAGAAGATCTCGCTTTGCTGTCCCGGAGGGTGTTCTTAATCAGAAATAACCGCAGGCAAAATTATAATGCAGAATCCTGCTGCCCTTTCACCTCGCGCTGCTGCTCCGTCGGTGTTTGTTAACAAACAGCCCTAAGTACAAAATTGTTGGAGAATTACTTCTTCGTTATGTGAGCTGCCTTCAATTAGAGTAAGCAGCTTATTGGGGGGAGGGAAAAAAACAAAAATAAAAAAGAAGAAAAATGTATGGCTTGCTGGAGAAAGTTTGGGAATGGTTTTTCTGGTGAAGGTCCTCAGTTTAGTTGGAGTCCCCTCTCAACTGCAGCATCATCCCTAAGGCTCAGCCCTTGGCAATAGCCTGGAGTGCTGGAAGTGGATAATTCTCTTGCTCCTCCGTGGAGAAGCACAGATTTCCAATGGGACAGGCCGCAAGAGGCACGGCACTCCCCTGCCCTTCTTGTTTTATTTTGTTATATTTTATTTATTTCATTTTACTTTATTCCACTTGGAATAGCAATTAACAGCCCTTGGTGAATTAACTGCAAGTTTACGGTGAGAAGTGCTGAGTTGGGCAAGGCTGCCCCGGCCCTCGGGTTTCCGCGGGGGAGCGGAAGCGCCGGTGCTTCCAAGGGAGGTGATGCCTCTGTAAAGCAGATCCTTCCATTTTTTTTTTCCCTAGCTTAGTCTTCTGTTTCTATGATCTGCCTTTTGAACTGTTTTTGTGGCTGATCAGTTCCACCTAATATGTCTCTTGATTTCTGCTATTGTAATACTCAGACGACATGCTGTTCTCTTCATTTTTATAAGCTTTAGATGCTCCTGCCTGTCATACTCCGGCGGTTTATCTTCAGCGTCTGGATTTGCTTTCAGACTTGCATGTCTATCAAGCTGCTGTTGCTTTGAATGCGAGATCAAAAGAAGATGAATTCCAGCGTAAAAAAAAAAAAAAAAAAAAAGGAAAAAAAATTCCCTGTATGAAGAAAAGATTGGGGGCCTATGTAAACATCCCCCTGACAGCTCCCAATGAGTTATTTTAGCAGAGCATTAGCACCCAGAGTGACAGGCAGTGTGTGCCACCGCAGCAGCCTTGCACGAGGCCACAACAGCCGTGAGCTCAGTGGAGGAATCCTGAATTATTATTATTAGTTACTTTTTCCATTACTATTTTTTTAATGGCCTAGGGCTGCTGGGGCGCTCGCCCCTGCCCGCACCACCGCTGGGCGCCAGCCCCTTTGCTCGCAGTGCCCGCCGCGACGCGGTGGCAGGGCAGGAGACAGGGATGCGCTCGCGGGACGGGATCCCCTTCGTTGCCCATCCGCTCGGATTTGGGGAGGGCGGCAGGGCGGGCAGAGGGGGCTCCGGAGCCTTCGGCCCGGCCGCCACGCACGCTGGAGCTGCGGGTTCGGCAGCTTGCGGCTGCTGCCGTTGGTTTGTCCCCATGGGCACTCAGGAGCGTCACCCGGGGTGGCCAGGAGCAGGAAGCTGCAGCCTGGCTGGGCCGGAGCGCTGCTCGCGCTCGCCCGCCCGCACAGCGCAGCGCGCTCTGCCCTGCGCGGGGGCGTGAGGCGTTCTGCGCGCTCCTGCCCGAAGAACAGCGCGGAGCTGCTCCGTCTGCGAGCGCCGTGTCCCGCTCCGCCTCGGAGCCGCTCGGGCCCCGCTGGGCCGCTCCCGAGGGGTCAGCGCGCGGGTGCTGGCGGGCCCCGCGGTGGCCGCAGGCCGCGCAGGGCCGCGCTGGGGCGCAGCGCGCGCCGGGGCCGCCCGCCGCACTTCCTGTTTGTTCAAACATCTTCTCGCCATCCCGCGCCCGCCCTGCCGCCGCCGGCCACGCTCGGCCCCGCCGCCCGGAGCCCCCGCGCACCGTAAGAGCCCACGAGCGCGCGGGGGGATCGCGTCGCCCAGCGCCCAGCGAGACCGCGCGGCTTTGGGCTGCTTGGGGCACTGCTGGTGAAAAAAACAGCGCGTTTTGGGGTGGCTTTTGGGGAGGGGGCCGGGCAGCCGCGCGCTCCAACGGGGCAGCCCCACGGCTCGGGCTGGGGGAGACATCGTCGACCCCGTGGGCAATGCGTGTTGCGACGCGCGCGTTGATTCCCCCCCCTCCTCTTTTTAAGTGGCTTAATAAACTATTTGCTATTACTTGGTTATTCCACCCCCGCCAAAGTTGGCCAAGGAGCAGGTAACTTTTAATTTGCTCGCGGGGTGGCTGCATCGGATGCGGCTGCCCTCCGGGAGAGCCCAGCACCGAGGCTCTTCCTGCCTCGCCGCGCTCCAAACGCACTGCAGAACTTTGAAACTGTAAAACCCCGTCTTCCTCGAAAAGAGCGCGCGCGACATCGAGCCGTGTGCGCAGCCAAACCACAAGTACAACAAACATATTTTTAAAATATATTGCTAGTCTGGCTTTTTAATGTTCAGAAGTTGTTCTGCTTTGCAGGGGGGAAAAAAAAAAAAAAAGCTGTCCGTGGTGTTTGCAACTGCCTTAAGGACAATTTGTTTAACAGTAGGAGTAATTGCTTGGGGAAAATGGAAAGAGTGACTGAAGTTATTTACTCAGATGTTAGTGTAGGTGTGGGGCAGAAAACTCACTGTGGGAACAGTGGGCTGCTTTTCTTGGTATCTCAGTCTATTTGATGACCATCAAATTTCCCAGCTCGCTGGTTTTGTTTTTTCTGGATGGCATGTTTGATTATTTATCAGAAGGGAAAGGGAGTAGCTGAAGCAAATAAACATGTGACCAAGCTGTGTTTTGTTTTCCACTCAGAAGGCCATGCCCTTTAACAGATATACAGAAAATAATAAACGTATTGTTTTATGATAAAAGGAAATTATGTGTGCCGTTCGCCTCTGCGAGGCCCTTAACCCTTGGTGCTCCGTGGGCTGCATCTCCAGGGAGCCCCTTAGGTTGCCAGCTAGGAATTAGATGCACGTGGGAAAAGCAAGGGAAAAGGTGGCATGTTTTGCATGCATTGCTGCTTACGTGGTGCAAATCTCCTTTAAATACCTAATGCATGGCGTGTAGCACACGGTAATTCCCTTGTAATGCCACTTGGGCTGACGCTCACTCTCTGCTCTGCAAAAAAAAAAAAATACCCTATAAACTGAATCAGTGCCAGAAGTAAAGCACGGGTTGCCTCGTCCCTGGGAAGCACGTTGCGCGCTCAGGCTGGATTGGAAGGAGCGAGTTTGTCGTGCACGTGGAGGGGATCGGAGCTGGGGGTTGCAGGTCGGCAGGAATTCATTGGAGCGCCCGGTTTTCCCAACGCTTGGAGCGTGGGAGGTGTGTGCCAGGCGCATCCCTTGCAGCGGGGTGGAGGTTCCCTGGGTGCAGCAGCTTTGGGTCAGAAAAGGGGGATTTGTTCCCCCCTTTGAGGGCGTCATGGGGTGGCCGCACTCCCAATCTGTCCTCAGGGAGAGTGGCTTCCCAACCTGCTGTGATTAAACCCTGACTCATGCCCCGAAGTGTAAACATTTGTACCCTGACTTATATTTTTATCTTTCCGAAGGTGGCTGTAAATGTTCTCATTACTCTCTGTACAAGTGCCTGATCCTCTCTTTGCATCCTCCCCGCGCTCTTGGCATTGGTGATAGCTTGTGACAGTAAGTTGCAAAGGGTAATTATGAGTTGTGCTTTAAAAAAAAAAGAGAGAAAAAAAACCCTTTATCTTCCGCTTTGCTTTTTTTGTTGTTGTTGTTGTTGCTTCCTGACTTCATCGAACGTCCCCTTTTCTCTTGCGTTATGAGAAATGGTAAATAGCACCAGATGTACCTTCTCAGTCCGAGTCACAATTTGTGTACTTTTATCATCCCCCCTCTTACTCATCTCTCGCTAAACTAAACACTCCCAGCCTTATCAATCTCCCCTCCTATCTTCTGAGGCCTCTAATCATTTTTGTCGCCTCTCTCTGAACCTCTCACGTTTTCTGCTTGGCCACAGCCTTTTAAAATAAGGTTTGGAGAAACTCTCCTCAGCGAGGCTGTGCCCAAGTGCAGGGCTGTGATTCCCACTTTGGGGGCTGCTCCACTCACCGGGGTGTCTCACAGTGGTAATTTGGTGCATGGCGCCAGCCTTGATTTCATGGGCCCTGAATGCGACTTTATCATCCAGCGTCTTGGAATATAAATTTAAAACATTTTCCCTGTTTTGTTGACCACTCAGGGAAGCATGCAAGCAGCTGCATGGGATGTACTATTTACATTGCAGCCGCAGAAAGGCTCTTCCTCCCCCCCGCCCCATCTTTCTCCTTTTCTCATATTAAAAAATATGAGAACTTCCCGTGCTTTTGACATCCAAGAAAAACGCTGCTCAGCAGTGAATAGTCCTCCAAATATTCAAAGGTCTGGTTCACTTTTGGATAAACACAGTAGTTCAGAATCTGATCTTGAGCCTACAGAAACGAGCTGGAAATCCCATAAGATTTTTTTTTCCTCGCTCAGACATAGTTCAGTTCTGGTTCAGTTTGCGTTGGGAGCCAAGATTTGTATCCTTTCTCATTTTACCAGGATGTGTTGGCCCATCCCTCCTTCCTTGCTGGTACAGACCGCTACATGCTGTGAATCTTGACATGCCAAAATAAAGAGAGCCATTTTTAATGTTTGGGAACTTTTTTTGCCAGATGCTTTTTAAATGGCTTTGATGAGTCTTGACTGTGACTCTTTAAAGAGAGGAGACAGAAGGTGTTTTTACAGCGCAGCCGCCTGAGGGTTTCGCTTGTGCCTCGAGATCGGGATTTTTCTGCCCTTTGTCACTGCTGGGACTGGTTGGGGGTTCGTGGGTTTTTTTGGCCGTCGCGGAGTTTGACCTCTTTTTCCTACTGTCTCTTGCTCTCTGCTCCCTTCCTTCCCCTGCGGGTCCCTCGGTATTTGCAGAAAATGCCTTGACCACCTTTCCCCCCCAGCTGGTGGAATTCATGCATAAATTACCAAATGAAGATCAGATGTTTCTAGACGGGTCCACGCTGTCCTGGGCACAGTGGCCAGGTCCCTCGCGCCCCGCGGGGCATCCCCTGTCCTCCCTTCTGCCCAAAGCCCCCGGCCACCAGCCGGGACATCCCTAGGGCTTGGGGAGAAGGGATTTCTTTTGTTTCCTGCACTTTTTTTTTTTTTTTTCTGGAGGGGATCTCCTCAAGCCATAGCCAGGATCCACTCCAGGGGAAAGAAACGAAGCCTGCTGGAAGCAAAACAGAATCTCATCTTCTTCCCTACGACGGAGCTATTCTAGGAGATGCTTCGGAGGGAGGCACGCTGCCAGCTGCCTCGCTCCGAGCCTGTCCCTCGTCATTAGGGACAGGATGTGAGTCTGGCTTCGTGCACGCGTTCGCCCTGGTCCCTTCCCTTCTTCCAGCATGGGAATCGCCCCTTAGTCACTTGGCCAGGCCGGTGGCTTTGCTGTTGCTGGAGCGCGGCTGCCGGCCCCACCGCGATGCAGAGCTGGGGTGCCCCACAGAGGAGGCATCACCGGGGACCAGAGAGGAGAAGTTTGAGCTAACGGCACGCGGCAACCAGGAGGGAGCAATAGCATCCTGCTCCCCATCTCGGGAGGAAGAGGAAGGAGCTGGCTGCGATTGTCAGGGGGCATAAGTGCAGCGAGAACATCTGCTTCTCCGCTCTGCATCTTCCCCATTTCATGCCTCCTCTTCGCCTTGGTTCCTTTCCTGCTCTCCCTCGCGGGTTCTTCTCACCTCCTCCTGTTCTGTTCCTCCCGGAGGAGCAGCACTACCCACTGCTGTCGCCTGGCACTATTTTTTCCCCCCTTCTTTCGCGCAGCTCCTCGCGGGTCCCCGTGCTCGCGCGGCGCCGCGGCCGCCCCGCCGTGCGCGCGGCCCCTGCCCCCTGCGGCTGCGCCGCGAGCGGGGGCTGCCGCGGGACAGGGCGGGAGCCATCGGCAGCCTCCGGAGCTCCGGCGCGTCCCGGCTTCGGAGCCTGCGAGCTGCATCCTGCCGCTCTGCCGGGAGCAGCTGTGGAATGGAGCGGAGTGTGAGCACAGATGGGAGCTGAGACGGGTTGGATCCAAAACCCGCTTCCGTCCCGCCCTGGAGGAACAAGGTACTTGTCTCGCAGGGCTCAGAGGAGGCAACAGAGCCTTTGGCACGGGTGGGCCGTGTCTCCCCGCTTAGCCACCCACCCGGGGGTCCCTTAGTGTCCAAAGCCTTGGCAAAACTCGTGGGAAAATAAATGGTAAGAGATGTGCATGCCCGACGCGTGGTCCCAAACGCGCGGGGAAGCCTTGCGGAGCCGGGAACCGTGCGAGGATTCAGCGGCGCGCGCTCCGCACGAGGCCAGCGAGGGCTGGCCCGCTGCTGGAGCCCGGGACGGGAGGAGCGCGGTGCTTTTCCAAGGATAGCTTTTATCCTCGGTGCATCTTCTGTCTCATCTCACACTCTCTGCTTATGGTGCTTTAGGCTTTTTATTCTTTTTTTTTTAAATGACTATAACTGAAATACTGTGCAGATGATGGTGATGGCCAATAAGTAGTTCCCCAGAGTTCCTCCTTGGCCACTTGAGGTGGCCCTGCTACCATTGCTGCTTCCTGGGAACACTTCCATACTCCATTCCCAAGTCGCTTTCTTGAGGGTCATCCTTGTCCACCTGGGAAGGCCCCAAGTGCTTGGGAAGTTGAAGAAGGTTCCCTGCATTTCCATGGCTTGCCTGGATCAGCCTTTCCCTGCTTGGATCAGCCTTTCCATGCCTGAATAAACTTCAGGCAGAGGAACAATCTTCTCCTCGCAGTAGTGCCCTAGAGTCAGCCCGTTATAGCTGCATGTCTTTGTATTTCATTAATTGACAATTGATATTAATATTGGTTCTAGCAGATGGGAAGGGAGGAGCTTGAGCTCTTTTCCTTCAATAAGAAATAGGCTGATGGAAAAACAATTTGAGAGTCGCCGCCGTATTATACTGGCTGCAGCGGTGGAACAAGTTAGCAAGAGGCTCCATAGGTTTGGATCTTGTTACTGTTTTCCTTATGTACTAATAGTGTAAGCAAGTATATGGCATTTAAGCAGCATTTCTATTTTTAGAATTCTCTGCCCTCTTTTTTTCCACTGCATTTCCTTTCCCCAGCCCCTTTCCCAAATCAGAAGTTTCTGGTCTTTTGAAACCAGGGGCAGGGCCACATTTTTATCCTTTGAGCCAAGCTATGCCTGGAGAGTGATGGTGAAACCGAAAGGTTGAGTTGCTTGCGTGAAAATGCGAAATTACAACAGCAGCTAAAAAGATAGCAGTGCCGGATGTTGTGGGCAAACAACAGCTGGGCAAACAAGTCACGTTCTGTCTCTCTCGCAATAAAATTGCCTTGGTCATCTCGCAGGCGCCCTTTGCATTTTCCCCCCCTAATGCCTAACTAGTTGGGAAACAGTTAATGTTTGCCGTCCTGTAGACTGCAGGAGAGGCGTTTTCCGAGGGGCTTCCCACTTAGTTATTTTTACGACTCGGGTCTGGGGGTCTGTAGTGTTGTTGGGTGGATGATACTGGATTAAGCTCGCAGTGAAGTTGCAGCCGAAACCCTCCCTGGGTGTGGTGGTTCACAGAAACCCACGTGAGCTTGCACAGGGTCTCGAAAATGCAGCATTTCCATTGCCTTCTTGCACGGCTCTGTTTTATGCAAAAAAAAATGTGCTATCCGTTGGCGATTTTCTAATGGATAAGGAGACAGCCCAGGAGTCTATTTAATATATCCTGCATGTAAGTGTGACGCAGAGGTGAGTCGAGATGACGCAGGTCGTAGTGAGCCTCCTGCCAAAGTCATCCCCAGTCTGTCAGTGTTGAAGGTGACCAAGGGCTGTTCTCCTCTCGTAGCTGCACGAAAATCACCGCGCCGGGAAGTCGCCGCTGCGAAGGGCACTTCCCATTCCCTGTTCCTCCCGCTAATCCCGTGCGCAGAGGCCGCTTTGCCCCGGCCGTGGCTCCCTTGCAGGAGCCCCTGGTGTGGATGGAGGCCGTGGCTGTGGCAGGAACGCGCGTGCCGGGGACCTTGGTGCACCCTCTGGTGAGGAGAGGGCCGCGGCACCGGCGCTGCTGGCTAGCAGTAAACAGTCCTGGCACCCTTGCTTCAGGACTTGGCAGAAGCAGGAGTTGAACAGAGTCCAGCTTTACTCTTTACTGCCTGTTCAGTAAGTTGAGGACAAGGCAGATGATTAAGGAAATGTGGGGAAACTGCTACAGAAGCTTTTGGAAAGATAAGAGACTTTGGTCTCCATGTCTGACAGTCTGGCGCTTTTCACTAGCATTGAATTCACATGCAAATCAAAGGCAACATCTACTCCCACAGGAAGCGTTATTAATGTGCTCCGCTTGCGAGCCACCGCGCTGACGGAGGCTGCGGGACTCGCTTCACCCTCCAGTTAATTCGTCTGGGCATCCTCGTCCGAAGCACGGGGCAGCTCCGGTCACCCCAGCGGGGCTCGCAAGCTCCCACAGGAGCCGTAACCGCATCTGGACAGAAAAAGTGGTGGTGGGACCGTGCCGACTCGGCCACAGGACCTGGGAGTGGTGCCTGTCGGATTGGGTTTGGTGGGAAGTGTCGGTGCGAGGGGGCAGGAGTCGCTGGGTATAGACCAACATCAGTGGGTGATTTTCACAAAGGTGCCTTTTTCTAGCGCTTTCTGTAGTGAGTCGGCCATCCTCCCTGTGCCCCTCCAGCCATCCTCCCTGTCCCCATCCTGTTCCACGTGCCTGATGCTCTGGAGGAGGCAAAGACTGTGCTTGATCCGTGGTGGGACACATGCAAATCCAGAAAGACGAAGGGCCTGGGGATCTCTGAATTCATTTTGTCACCAAAGGCGCAGCAGCTACTTGATGCAGATGTTCAATAGCAGCTACTTGATGCAGATGTTCAGCATCAGAGAACCGCATCGATGCTATAAACAAATCCAGCGTCTGAAACCCAAGCTCGTATGCTGCTATGATTGCTTTGGGTGTTTATAAGCAGAAGAGCAAAATGTTAATAGAAGAGATGTGGGAAATGCTGATAGAAGCTGCGCTGAGCTGCACAGCTGCCTCACCCCTACCTGCCGGTCTGTGGATGTCCCCATCTTGTTCCTGTCCCTTTTGACTTGTTGCATCCATGATGCTCTCTCCAGCCAACTCATTTATTACTCCCCTTAGTCCTTTCTCCCCCCCGCCTTTCCATACTCACCCTCTGTGCCCTCTTCTTGCTGCAACTTGCTCTAACATCCCTGGTGCCACGTGGTCTCAAGACATGGTCAAGGCCACCAAGTAGACCACGACAGACATCATCCCAAGAGGTGAGAAGACCCCCAGCCCGCAGGAGCACAGGATGGACATGTGTGCACATACGTGGGTGAACACGGAGCAGGGGGGTCACTTGGCCAGCCTGGCTTGTAGCCCGGCTGGTGGCAGCTCCTGGTCTTGGTGCTCGCCCGGTCCCGCTGCGCGGAGGTTCTCGGGCAGCAAGCAGGCATTTCTTGCACTCTAGCCGTTCTGGGAATCTTCAAAAATTTCTGGCAGCCAATTTTAGTTGTGCAACCTCTCAGCTGCCAGGAAGGATGGAATATGATCGTATCACATGAAATGCATGCAGGATCTGCTATAGCAACTGTATTTCAAAGAGACAACACATATGGTGACTGGTTCCTTTTGGAATAATGTCTATAGGTTGATGATGTTTTATTCAAAAAGGCTGTAGCTTGAAAGGTTAGGGATGTTCTGATTGTTTAGTATATGATTAAAGTAGGGCTTCTGTGGAGGGTTTTTTTTTTTTTTCTTTTTTGGCCTATTGAATCTAATTACTGGGAACTAAAATGATCATTTGATTGCACATTTACCTGGAATTATTCCTCTGCAGAGCCAGTCTTAATAATATATAATAATATGTTGCACTTGTACTGTATAGCACTTCTTGTCTGAGCAACTCGGAGTGCTTTACAAGTGTTCATTAATTAAATAAGCCCTACAACACCCCTGTTAAGTAGGTGCATATTTGTTACCCATCCTCTTAAGTCGCGTAGGATTTTTTTGTGTGCTGCCTCTACCCACCCTTGAAGATGCTTTAACCCCTAAACAAGCTAATTCAGTAAAAATAGCATTGAGTTTTTTACCCTCAAAATAGCACTTTCCGCATAAAGGTCTTCTTTGTCGCTGTTGTTGGCGGGAGGGCTTTGACTCTTCTGGTTCTTCATGCCAAAGTGAGTGCCCGTAGACTCGTTTCTGGGCAGCAGAGGCTTGCTGTTAGATCGGAGACCATCAGGACTCATTGCAAGCGAGGAGGAGGACGGACGCGAGGGCTCTTCTCCGCTCCTCCTGCTGCCACGCGCCCTGGTTGGGCTGTCCCGCTGCGGTGGCCCCTGCGAACGGCCCTCTCCAAAGCAGGAAGGTGGGTCTGGGCTCTGAAATCACGAGGGTTTGTGGTGTGGCGCGGGTCCGAGCTTGCGTTCCCCTCTGCATCGAGCCGGCTGTCCTGTGGTGAGATAAAACACTTGGCAACTTGGAGAAGCGAGTGAAACCCGGCGCGTGTCTGACTGCGTAATTAAATAGGCATTAATTAAATCACTCAGAGAGCGTACACGGTAGGAGTGGGGAAAGCGCTCTCCCTCCTTCCATGTAGGCATCTTGCAAAGGGACCATTTTTCTTGTTTTACATTAATGAAGTCTTCAGCCTTCCCACTTTTCCACCTACACATGTACTGAACGTCTCCAAGGAGACAGAGCAGCCCGGCGTCCAGCCGCGGTGGATCCCGCGCGAGCCCCCGCCGCGGGGCTCCCAGCTGAGCTCCCAGGTGTGTCCCGTGGGTCCCAGGACCCGTCCGACCGCCTCTGCTCCTCTGGATGGGGCATCCGGATCCGCTCCCCACAGGCCCCTTTTCTCTAGCATGGCAAGCGGCCTTCACAATACTCCACCACCAAATGGTGCTGTGATGGCATCTTTGGGTGTCACATCCATTTCCCCTCCATCTCCCGCCGCTGGAGTGTCCCTCTGCTCTTCTCTCTTGGCCACCCATCAGTTGATGGATACTGTGGTTGATACGTTATAACCTGCTAGGTCATTTTGGAGGTGTGAGATGCTGCTGTTGCTTTTCACTGGTCTCATAGTAGTGGCTGCCAAGAGCTTCCTCCGCGATGAAGTAGGTTTCTCCTGGTACCGTTGCATCTCTGATAGCTTCCTAGAAACCACTCTGGCGTTCCCTCGCCTCAGGAAAGTGTGCTGATGGCTGTCACACATGGTGATAAGTGACAGCCCTCTTCTGAAAACCCAACCAGACCAGTTGGAGAAGAGCGCAGAAGCCGGTAGCCCTTGGGTCTCCCCCCTCACAAAGCGACTAGGCTCTATGAGCGCTGTGAACCCAGTGGTGGGTAAACATCAATCTCGTAGTGGGGTTTCGGCATCTGCTCAAGGTTTGCTACCACATGCAGGTGGGACATGAGCTGCTGCTGCTTCTCTCCATAGTCCCAGTGGAAAGCCCAGTAGTGGGACGTCGCACCCTTCCTGCAGACGCTGAGGGCTTTCTTAGGGGCAGCCCCCACTGTGGGATTTGGAAGCGCATTGGTGGCCGGTGGCCAAAGGAGTGTCACCTTGGTTGTATGCTGTGTAATTCCCCCAGTTCTGCCTGCTGTAGACTCAATTTTCAAAACTCTTCTTGCAGGCTCTCCAGGTGGCACGGCAGCTTCTACTGCAGCAGCAGCAACAGCAGCAGCAACAGCAGCAGCAGCAAGTTAGTGGATTAAAGTCTCCGAAGAGGAATGACAAACAGCCAGCCCTTCAGGTAAGAGAAGCCACCTGTGGCAGTGTATTGCTAGTAAAAACTGAACAGATGCCACTTGTAGATGTCGGGGTGAGACCTGCAGGGACCCGTGGTTCTGAACCACTTTCCTTCAGTTCATGACCCAAAGTGGCTCTGGATGATGTAGGCAGGAGCGGAGTTAAGAACCACACCGGGTGCTCTTGAAAATCCCACCCCGCACGTATTTACAAACCTCGAGCATGTACTTTTATTAGCCGCAGGTAAGGCTGCGTTGTTACAAAATGGAATAGCTTTTGTTACAGTGTCAGCATCCGGGGGAGATTTGCATTAACGTTTCTGTGTGATTGCTGCTCAGTTTCTATTCTGTGTTCACGCAAACCGCCGATTTGCCGCGTCGAGAATGTTGGGGAGATATTGGGGTATCGTGTGGGATTTTTTTCCTTTTATTGTCTGCTGATTTATGGACATCTTTGGAAATAAATTTTAAATATTACCAGGGTCTGTACCGTTGTGAATTCCGAAAGTCAAACCAGTAGAGCATTTCCTAACAGAGGATGTGGACACCCATATGCAGCCTTGGAATGCATCCTACTAGACTTTCAGGATAAATCAGAGGTGTTGGGGATGAGAAAGACCTATTAAGTCATGCATCACATTTTCCCTTTTTTGCGGGTCCAGCTTAGAAATCCCAAGTGATGGTGGGAGCATTATTTTCCTCTGGACCATCTTCCATAGCAAAACACTCGCTCGGGAACTTTCCACTTCAGTTCCATTCCCTTGCTCCAAGTAATGCTCCTTGTTTAAGTACTGAGCCAGTCCCCCTGCCTTGCCTTGTGTTCACACTCTGCAAACATCTGAGATCCTAACATGTTCTTGCCAGTTTTGGCAAATTATATGTATCTCGCTCTTTATATATTTTGTAAACCAGCACTTGTAGACCCTTGACCACCTCACTGCAACTGGTTATTGCTTTTATTACTGCTCTCTCGGCGATTGCTGCTTGTCACCGTATTTTTGATAATAACTTACTGAATGCAACTGTTCAGTTGCAGGCACAAAACGCTGTCGCTGGGACATTTATCTTATCTTGCTGTTCTATATCTGATGCTTCAGCCTCTGTAGCCTCAAATTCTTTCCGGGTTTTTTTTTTTTTTCGGTTGTTGTCATAGCACATTGTCAAACTCATGTCTGTTTTGCTCTTTCTCCCTTTTTTTTAGTTTGCTATACTATCACCATGAGTTCTCTGACAGCATTGCTGCTTCTCTTGCCTTTTATATGTGCTGCAGATTATTTTCCTCCTAAAATACAGATTCTAGACTCTTTAAATATGTAGTAGAATATGGAAGGTAAAGCTGAAGCCGCTAAGGGCCTTGACTGTAAAGCTCGAGGGCCCCAACCTACAGTTCTTACTCAAATACAGCTCACAGGGACTTCAAGGGGAGTTTTGCCTAAGTGAGGAGTATCTATTAACCGCAGCCCTTGGCCCTGCAAGGCCAACTTCCAGCACGCGTGTAGTGATTTCATCTTCAAAGCATTTTGCAAATACTAATCTCCAAAACATCCCCAGAAGGAAAGTCTGATAAGTAAGTAGCATTATCCCAGTTCTGGACAGGGAAACTGAGGGAAGCAGGTTAAGTGACTTGCTTAGGATCACAGAGGGAATTGGTTTTAGAGGTAGGATTAAGATTCATGAGTTCCTGGCTCGCACCCCTGCGCTCCGCGGGCTGGACGACACCTCGCGCTTCACAGCGCCACTATTATTCTTTTGGAAAGTATGAAGCATTTTGTCATTGGGCAAATATATGTTTTATTGGCAGCGTGGAGTGCCATAATCCAAACCATTATACTAATGCTTTCAAAAATATTTTATTTGGTAAATCCATAGCTGATCCATATGCCTTTTAATAGACTCTTCCACTGGGGACGTTTTTAATGAGAGATTGTGCTGGCTAGGTCCAGTGTCAGGTAGTAAAAGAAGTGCTTTGTTGTGCAGATGTCTTAAGAATAGCTCCAGAGGATGAAATATGACTGTGTTGACCTTTCAGCTGTGAGCTTATTTGTCAGGATTCAAATAAGTTGAAAGGATCAAACCAAACAGTTTCCGTAGGCAGACTGGGAATTGTGTTGCAGAGGTCAACAGTGAAGGCCACATCGCGGATTCCATAACATAGCCAATTGTTGGTACATATTAAAGTACCGGAGCGGCTCCTGCAGTCAGAGACACAATTAAAATTCTAATTTATTAATGTATACAGAGAGCTGGCCCAGCCTGTCACTCACAGATTCAGATGACTGCCCATTCTTTTTTTTTCCTTTTTTTTTTTTTTTTCCTCCTCACTCCTGAAGCTTTTACGGTCTTAAACATACTGGAAGTCCTCTCAGATACGGCACAGCCCGAGCGTATCCGTACGAGGAGACCGTGTTATTAAAGCAATGGGCAGCTCTGATCGGGATTTTTGAGCAAAACGATGTCCGATTGGGAGGACTGATGCTGCCAATATGTAGGATACATTCCAGGGGTGGTGGAAACGTGTCCGTTTTCCAGAAGTTTGCTTAGATAATGAACCCAGTTGTCATTGCACGGAGTTAAGGGATAGATGTGAGTCTTATTGGGTTGCTCTGATGGTTAGTAGGTAATTTTTCTGGTGTTTTGAATGAGGTATGTGTGTCTGTGTGTGTGTATCAGGTGCTGGGTCTCTGAGGAGGTGCTCAGTGCCGTCATCAGGCAACCCGAACCAGCACCAACAAAGGTGGAGGGTTAATCCAATGTATGCAGACAGCTGAGCTGTTACATTACACCTCGCTTGCACATAATTTTCCATATTTCCTTTTTATTCATCACTTAAATAGCCACAGCGCTTAAATATATCGCGGCATCCCGCGGCCGTAGCCTCAACAGCGTTTGCATGACAATGGGCTCCAGCGTCGGCTTTGGCATCTCCTGACCTTGCTAACTCCACCTGGAGACCCGCTTTTAACCAATTCTGAGGTATTTGGGGTATAAGGACCTGGGCTCAGAAGGGGAGATGTGCTCTGCTGATAGCTGAAAAAAAAATAAAATAAATCTCCAAATATACGATGACTCACATTTTGAGCCTATCTCACACTGCTGTGCTTTATATTTGGCAGTGACCCCTGGTTTCACAGCCTGATGATACAAACAAAAGAAAATTGAAAGTTAAGGAATGGATTTAGTAACAAGCACTTGGAAGAAGGATATAAAAAAATAGCAGAACCACAAAAATTACTTGAAGTGAAAAAAGACTAAAGCATGTTTGGTAATATGTTTGCCATAGATGTTAGATTTCCTCAAATCTGTGAAAAATAACTTAATAGGCCAGGTATGCTTAGGGTTTTAAGATTTTGCACATTTTTCATGGCCAAGATAAATATATCTTTGTATTAATAGATGTATTGATTAAAATTTGCAGCTTTAATTGCTGATGCTCTTAATGATTATTCATTTGGTTCTTCAAGCATTTTAGTTGCTGGCAAGAATACACAGGTTGGAAACAAATCAAGAGACACATTTTCTCCCAAGAAAGTAAAAGTGCATGTGTGTTTTGGCAATACTAAAAATACAATTTTTTAAAAAGACGTAAATGTTGTGTGTTGCATTGAGCTGAAAGTTGGATACTGGACTTGAAACAGATTTAGGATATCCAAGTCGGTATCCTGCAGTTGAAACTATTCGCTTGACTTTTTATGTAGTAAAATAAAATTTGTTGTGTGATAGTTAATCTGTGTATGTCTTTAGAGAGAAGAAAAAGAAATTACCAAGATGGAAACTTTTAGTTTCAGTTGACAGAATTGAAAATAAATATTCCTTTTAAGTTATTGCCAGGAAAGGAATTTGGGCTTGGTTTTTATTTTCAGGGTGAGACTGGGGGAGGCAGAAGGGACAGAGCTGTCTTAAACTTTGCACACCAGTGCTTTGTAAAGCAAGATTTTGGCTGTGCACTTGTAGAGTTTAGTTTGCATGCTGTATTATCTTAATAGTTCCTTTCAGTATCTCAAGTAATAGGCACAGGCAGTAGCAAAAAAAATCACACAAAAAAAGATGGTGGTCGGCTGTATCTTGACGTTTAGGGGGTACTCTTTTTAAAGACAGATTGCATTATAGCTATTTTTTATGAAATTGGAAATTGTTAGTGCACCAGTGAAGTGAAGGATGTTCTCTGTTTCACTTGGAGCCTAAAAGTAACAGGTTATCTAGCCTAAGGATTGACACACGATGCCCCTTTTCACATACCAGTAAATACAGTGAAGGCAGATATATTCTGTCTGAATAGTTAGTTGGGAAGGGGCGCTGCGTTTGCAAGTTATTTGTTTGATTTGGGCGAGTATCTCCCTTTCACGCTCCCCCGTGTGAGTGTATCTGCATACGGCCATAGTCATACGCAGCCAACTCCAGTAGGGTCAAGATTTCACTTCTGCAGCATTTAAATAGTTTCCCTATGAAAACTTTGAGTCACTCTTTTTTTTTTTTTTTCTTTGAAAATAAAACAAAGCCCAGCCTTGCTGGTTTTCTGCTAACAAACCTGTTGTTCTTTCTTTTTCATCCCCAAGCCAAGTGATGAGCGTTAGTCAGGCGGTTCCTGGAATCGGCCTGGGAAGTGCTCACATCCTCAACCCCACCGACACGGCCAGATCTGAGTCAGGGCCTCAAATCTCCCTGATCAGCTGGAAAGTTAGGAGACTAAGGGGTTTTCTTTTCTTTTGTAAAACCTGGGGGCCTTGTTTTCCTGCCCTTTTATATATTTTAAAGCTTCCCATATTCACTTCTCCTAACTTTTTATACTCAGCAGAAAGGTGACAAATGCACTCCTTTCTCTGCAAGGAAACACATGGTTGTCCCGTAATGATGTGACTCCAAACCCGTGACTTCTAGGGATGAGCTCTGCGGAGCGGGGCCTGGCGGGCGAGGGCCTGGCAGCGCGTTGGATTATTCCAAAATTTGTGCAAAATTCAAGCGAGATGGAGGGATGTAGAGCAGCTCCACTAGACAATGCCAGGAAGAGCTTCTGGCAGCTTGCCTGCTTTCTTGCTGGAGTAACCTTGAAAAGAAAATAGAATTAAGTAGAATAAAATAGAATAGAATAAAATAGAATAGAATAAAATAAAAGTGATGCAGAAGGTGGAACCTACGGGCAGCCACGTGCCGATGCCCGGCTTGCTCGCCCTGACTGGGACAAACCAATGGAGCGCCCGGTCCGAAACGTGCAAATTGCTGACAAAATGACACGTGTAATTAAGAGCGCTCCTGCCATTTTACCTTGTGGTTTACACCTACGGTGTTGAAAAAAGCCAGCGACTCCCACCTCGCTAATTACCATTATCACTGCAACGGTAGGGCTTGAGTCATTAGTTCCATGTGCATTTAATTAGAGGCAGGCTGAAATTGGATTTAACTTATTACTTTTTCATGGATCACTTTCTTGTCATCACTTCAAATTGGATTGCAGCCCCAGGTAACTAATTACGAGCGCCGCAGGAGCGCGCGGGAAGAGGAGGTAATTAGGAGGAGCCGCGCCGGACCCTCGCTGGCAGCGCCGCGCGCGACGGAGCCGTTTCGGGAGCACGTGCGGCCGCGTTGGCATCGGCGCCGCCTCCGCCGTGCCCGGACTGGACTTGTAGGAGCAGCAGATGGGGCATCGCGGCGCTCCGGGGATGCGCGCGGGGCAGCCAGGGTGTGTATTGGATAGCAATGGGTGAAGGTATTAGCGATCCGAAAGGCTCATCCCTACCTGACAGGAGGATGCGTATCCAATGGGAGGAGCAGTGAGGGACACGGCAGGACGCCAGCGAGCAGCTCCACTGGGACGCTCCAAGAGCATCCCTTGCTTTTCATTCGGGGTTCCCGACGGATTTGCTTTCCAATGACTTGGTTTGTCCCTCTGTTTTTGCCCCCCACCTTTTTTTTTTTTTTTTTTTTTTTTTAGTCTCCTGGCTTTGATTGCCAAGTTCTACTTTCTGCAAGGAAAAAAAAATTTAAAACAAATTGTTTTATTTCCATGTGCAGAGCAGAATTCAGAACTGCAAGTGATCAATTTTATTGACACAGCTTGGGAAAAAAAGAAAGAAAAAAAAAGACGTTGATGAGAGCTCAAGGATGTGAAAAGACTGAAATTTCAAATTACCTCACGCCGCGTGTCGGAAAATTTCAAAAGTAATTTTATTAAGAAAGGGAATCTGGTGGAAGGACGGCTGAGAGGGACCCTGCTCTGGTGACTGCTGACATGATGGGGAGGCTACGCGGCTGATTTGCCTTTAGAGAGGAAAAGTTTCTTAATTTCCCATACGAGTGAATCACCGCTTAAGGGCTAACACAATTTCCTTAAGTTGTTTAAAATGGCTTTTAATGCTCTGTTAATGTAGGCAAATATTTGTGACTCAGGCTTGGGTAAGCGATGCTTGCTCACTGTTTCCTGGTGCGAGCGGAGGAAATTATGTGAGCGCCGCGCGCGGAGATGCTGAGCAGACTTAAGAGCAACCAAATTCAGTTAGGGAAATGAAGAGTCTCTCGTCTGCTTTACATGGCAAAATAAATCTAGAGATTAAAAGGCATTACCTTCCGTACAGTGAAAAAAAAAGAAAAAAGCAGATCTCTCTTAATACATCTCAAATTGATTTACAGGTTTTTTCCCTAATATTCATCTGTGGTTGAAAAGGGGTGCAACGCAGGGTCAAGTGATGCAGTGTTTCCACGCGCGCCTCGCCGCGCGCGATAAAAGCAAACTCCTCGATTTTGCAAATCCGCAGGAATTTCTGCTGGGGTCGCTTTGCCGGCAATGGGAGCGTTTCCCGAGCCCCGATTTCCCCCCGGTTTGTGCAACGCGGGGCAGCGCTGCGACCCGCGCGCGCCGGCCTGCAACCCATTAGCGCGCAGCACTGGAGCCCGTCCAGCGCTTCGAAAATTTCCTGCAGCCTGGAATAACAGCAGCCGGTGCAAGTGGCACGGAGCAGCGGCGGCCGCGCGGGGCGGCCCGCGCCGCTTGGCCCCGCGCCCGGCCAGGAAAAACCAGCTGAGAGAGTAAAAACGCGGCGAGATTGACGGGGTGCATCTGGGAAACGCTCCGAAAGTTTGCTCCTTGGAAAAAAAAATAAAAAATTACCTTCTGTGATGGCAAGGCATCATCTGTTTTCCTGCAGATATTGTTTATAACAGGGTTTTCAAGCACTTGTCAAATAACCAGGAGTGAAGGAAACAGGCTAAAAAATCTCTCTTACCGTTCAGACGCGGCTGGGTATTTTTTTGGGGAAAAATGACAGTTCCTGGTGCGGAAACGCTCGGCTCGCGGTGCCGGCGGGGAGGAGCTCGCGGGGGCCGCGCACCCAACACACACCCGAAACGGGGCTTTTTTGCTTGTGCGTTGCCTAGTTTTGGTAACGTAGCTGTGATATCATGGGCAAAATATTATAAACATATCATGGCTATAGCTTGCTTGTGTAACAAAAGATCGGGAACTTTTATTAAGTTTGTTTTCCTTGTCATATTGTAAAAATTTATTATGTGTACTGTGTATATTAGAAACAGATTTGGGTAATTCTGTCTAAATGAAGTCATCGCAGCTATTTCCAGACTGTCTGTTTTTGGTTGTGAATAATTTTCATACATCAGATGGTTGTCATATTTAGTAGCTCTCTACGTTTTAAATAGGACATATCCCGTTTTGAACTTCCATGGACTTCAGGATTTTTAGGGCCATTTTGCCAAAGTAGCAGCTATCCACGTTCTTGGGGTTGGAAGGGGCTTTCCTCCCAGAGAGCGCAGGCTGGATGTGTCTTTTAGAAAAAATGCAAAAAAGAGCCAATGTTTGAATATTTAGAGGTTAAACGTGCAGGTTTGACTCGTGCATCGACACGTGAGCGCTGAGCTCCCGGTGTGTGATCCCTGGGCAAAGCGTCCAAAGGGGCCGCAGCGATGCTCGCGCTAGAGCAATTTGATTAAAAAAAAGAGAGAGGGAGAGGGAAAAAAAAGGAAACAAGAGAAAGGCATTTTGCTCTAGCTGCAGCGAGCAGCTGGTGGCCTCGTGTGTTTAGATCTCCAGAGCTCCCAGGGAAGTTTCAGGGCAACAAGTGCAGCGTCGCGGGCCGCGGAGCCGGCCTGGACGAGCCGGGCGGGCGCAGCCTCGTGTGTGGTGTGTGCAGGGGAGCAGGAGCGCGTCGCCGCCGTGGTTCTGTATTCGTGATAAATGTAATCTGCCTGTTATAAATTACTAATCTATTTAAGGTGTAACATTAACGGTGCAGAATCTCGGCTCATTGAAAGGCTAGAAAATTAAAGTAGACTGAAGGCATGAGAAAGAAACGTACTTTGTGTCAAGATGAGGTTCGACGAAGCATAGAGGAGACGGAATAGATTATTAAATAAACTGGGAGAGAAGATGGAAAAGGCAGTGAAATCTCTAATTTTGCAAGGAATTAGTTTACTTGATTACATGCAACTGTATCACACTCAGGAAAGCATAAGACAAATGAAAGCAAAACAAGATTTAATTGAGCTATTATTTTGCAGACTTTGGCTTGGTTTCAGACAGCCTAATCAAATTGCGCTTTGCTCAAATAACTGGTGTTAAATGTGGTCTACCAGCAGATGTTTAAGCGGAGACTAATTGGGAAGCCAGCCTCGTGGCAAGGGGAGCCTCTAATGTGGAGCAGGAGGACCGGCGGGATCGCCGAGCTTTGGGACGGGTTTATCCCAGGCCAAGGTTGCAGTCGGAGTCTGATGGAGTCAGCAGATACCTCCGGATGGATTTGGTTGCCTATGTCCAATTTTTCCTCCAAAGCAGCTTTACCCTCGAGTGGCTCTAGCACTATCACCATGGTTAGCTCCTGTCTTTGCACGAGTGTGGTAGCTGCAAACCAGAGGAGACAAAACTGCTCAGCAAACACTTGTCAAAGCAAAATCACCTATTCATCTTGCCCACAGCATATAGGGGTAAAACGTACTTTCTTTTTTGGGGGAAAAAAAAAAAAAACACGCCTTCGTTTTCAGTAGAAGTGCCCTGGCTAACGTGACTGTGCGATGTGACATCCAAAGCCAGCCGGCTGGGATGTGCCAGCCCTGGGCACCTGGTCTGATATTAAGGTATTAAGGACAGACCGGCTGCTTGGTCATCCGTGCCTGTTGTCACCAGCTGCGTTGTGAATGCATGAGGATCCCGGTCCTGGGCTCATGTGACTTCTCCTTGGGCCAAGGGAGGGACCTGTGGCTTCACAGCTGGATTAAAACCAACACCTTCCTTTCCCAGGGAAGCATTTTTTAAAATTAATGCTGGTTTTGTGCAGTCTTAATATGTAATACGTAATAGAGAGTAGCCAATCTGACTGTTATATATATACAAAATTTACCAGTTGGAGCCCTACAAAAGACAGATTCTGTTTTATGGCTTGTAAACAGCAGGGCAGGTATTTCAGGAAGGCGGCAGACAGCTGTAATTTTGTGAATATGCACAAATTACTCCAAAAACAAACACTGCTCTGCCTGCACAGCTGCGCTCGCAGCCGGGGCACCGGGTACCCTTGGCGTGATGCTGGCGCTGGACTCGGCCGCGCTCGGAGGACGAGGAGGCCCCGGGAAAGCAAAGCAGAAGGGATGATCTCTGCAGCGCCGAGTTCAGCTTCGTGTGTATTCGCAGGCTGCGTGGATCCAGGTTAGCTCCCTTTGCTGGGGAGTCGTTACCTTAAACTGGAACAACCAGCATCGTGTTGCCGGGGCTGGAAGGCTGTCGCATCCCACTGCGTCTCCTGCGTCTCTCTGCGGGTTGGTAGCGGGTGGCTTTAATGTCAGGTTAAAGCTGTGGCGCTGGGGACACCGTCTCTCCTTGGGGGCTGGAAAGGAGGGGTGAAATATCAGAGGGAAGTGGTTTTTGTTTTTGTTGGAAATCTTGCAGGGATATTCTGCAGAATGATAGAGAATAGCAGGAAAAGAGCGGAATGGGCAGTGGTTTCATCTCTTCTGCAGCTGCCTGAGATGCTGCGCAGTTAAGACTATGCAGAATGAAGTTAAAATCTTTTAAAATCCCTTTACCCGCAGCTGACAGGAGAACGAGTCAGTTTATGGCTCTTCTGCCTCTGTGCGCTCCCAAAGCTTCATTTCCACTTGCTGCAAGGGCAGTTCTTGCATCCTAACTTGATCCCACCACAAGAAAACACAGTTTTCCCCAAAAATCTCACCCTCTGCTTTTTTCCCCTGCCTCTTGCCTTTGTGCATTAAAAACCCCTCGCGGCTCTGCGCTGAGTGCAGGTTTATGAGCCAGATTGCGCTGCGGAGGAGCCCTGATGCCTCTTCCCCTGAGGTATGGGAAGATCTATGTGTGCTAAGCAGGTGTTTTCGTTTGTTTAATTGGAGCTGAGTTTAGCACAATATTACAGATAAATGAATTACACATGTTCAGTAATTCATAGAAAGCGATCGTTGTTTTGCTCAGGCGCTCGTCCTCGGGCTCCAGGTGTACCAGGACGGCGCGCTGGTGAGTGGTGAGGAAGGCTCTCGTAGGCAAACAAACCAACAAAAATCTAAAAAGCAAAAAAACACTGCTAACTCCTTCTCCTTTGTCTAAATCGTAACATTTTCACTGTAGATAGTATCCTGTTTTGACAAGCTGCAAAACCACAAGTGTTGAAGGGAGGCAGGGGGGCCCGCGCCGGCAGCCGCTGGCACCGCGGCAGGAAGCCGGGTGCCGATGCCGGCTTTGCCAGCTCCGGGGAGCTCCGGCGCTCACTCTCTCATTAGGACTTTCTTCCTGCATTTTTTTTTTTTTTTTACCATTTTTCCCCACAGTTGATGCTTTTTCCACGAGCAAAAAAAGCCCTGCTGAAGCCTCCCGTGGCTCTGGAAGCGTCAGCTCGGCCGTTGCAGGCGGAGGAAGCGCCTGGCCCGCTCCCGGAGCTGCTGCAATGGGAGATTTTGCCTGGAAGCAGTTTTGGGTGCAGCACAGGGAGATTTGCCCAGTGGACTTCCTAGGCTGGGGAGCCCCTGGCCAGAAATAGCAGTGTTGGGGCGCAAAAGTGCTTTGGTCGTTTACACTTTTCCGTATAGCAAAATCCACATATGCAGATTGTATGTGTGCATAGGTAAGTGTATGCGTGATGTGTGTATATATGCCTATATGAGTATGATATGTGTATATATACATACATGTGTTTGTGTCTCTACATATATCTGCTGTCCGGGATGGGCTGTTTTTGCACGGCTGGGGTCTCTCCTCCACCTGTGCCCAAACGCAGCAGCAACTTTGGAAGATTTGCAGAAGGTAGCCTAACCTGCACGCTTTTAATAGCACTTAGAGCTGAGTAAATAGCTGGAGTTTTCTTGGAGCTCTTCGGGCAGCATGCGGAGAAGTGCCCGTCCCATGTGGACACACGCTCGCCGCCCTTTTCCTTCCTTCCTTCCTGCCTGTACAGCCGCTTCCAGCGGGGCTTTGGCTCGGAGCATCCGTCCTCGCGCGGCCACGACGGCTCCCGTCACACAGATACTCATCAAATCATCCTTCTTCAGGAGACCCCCCGTACCTTAAATACGAGGTGGCTCGTGCTTTATTTGTATCCAAAGTGCCGTCCCAGAAAAGGAAAAGCAGTATTTCCCTCTCGGCGCAGTGCTTCCTCATCCCCTTCCCGGGGACCTTCCCTCTTCCCTTTGTTTTCCGTTTGCATCTCGGCTGCACGGCGGGATCGGCAATAACGGTTAATAATGAGCAGTTCAATAGCACTCTTCACCTTCAAAGCAATTTTGGGCATTAAATCAGTGCAGCTCTGCTGGCAGTATTAGAATATTGACTTGCTACTGTGCCCGTGTCACAGAGGCAGCAGAAACTGCATTTTTACATAGGCCAAAATAGGGCCTTCTTTTTTTTTTTTTTTTACTTTTTTTAAGAGCACAAAATTGGCAAAAAAAAAAAAAAAAAAAAATCCAAGGCTGACACTTTGTTTGCCAAATTGCAGCCGAGAGCCAATTTTTTAAAGCTGAGTAATAAACACCTAAAAAGTTCTGGTTTATAATGGCAGTGCTGAAAAGCCATTAAACGAAGGGCTATAATATGAGAAAGGCCTCTGAAAGGCTCAGAAAAAAACGTGGAAGCCGGAGGGATCCCCAGGGATGTCGGCCTCGGGGAGCAGCCCTGCCTGGCCCTGCTCCCTCCGGGCACCCACTGCGCCAAGGGCACCGGGGACATTTCCAAACGAATGCGAGTTCAAGGTGTAAACCTATTAAAGGGGAGGGCTTTTTCCTGCACGGGAAACGTATGGAGATAGAAGGATTTGCACCGTATTTTATTCCTGCATTATAAGATATAAGGAACGTTCAGCAAATCCAGTCACTCCTATTATTGCGGTATCATACGTTTTTTCATGCCGTTTTATGCGGTTCTTCAAAAACTTTGGCACTAATTCTCCTGAGATTGTTAGGAATTTGCTTTTACAAACAGAATTCTTTTTCTCAAATAGTTAATTAGATTTTGAACTTCAAATACAGTACTTATTTTTTTTTCTTCCTCCCAAGAATAGGGGTGTTAGATCCATTGTGCCGGCCAAATTACAGTTTGGATAGTTACATTCTCCCTGCTTAATCACCCTGCAATTCCATTTGAGCGGAGGATTTGGTACCTCAGGTGTCCTGAATTCCTTCCGAGGGCTGCACGGCCAAGCGGCCGCCACCGTCCAGCCCAGAAGTGGCCGCGTTTGATGACACAAAATTGTTGTCTCCTCGCAGAGCATTAAATAACCTCATTCCGCTCACGGGGATGGATTCTTTCCCTTGTAGCTTTGCTGGGTTCCCGGCCGCAGGTCTTTAGGCTCTCTCTTGCTGTGTAAATGCAAATCTGCTTTAAGGGGCCCCGGCAAACGCCTTTCTCAGCCGGGTGCGGGTGGTGACTTTGGGAAGCTCCTGCTGATGGAGCAATGCCAAGGGCAGGGAGCTGTGGTCCAAGGGGCTCGCGATCCAGTGCGGAAACTGCCAGGGAGCGCAGAGGGCTCCCATGCACGTTCCTGCCCGGCGGGAAGCGTCTCGGCTTCTCTGGTGCCTGCTGAGCTTGGAAATGGGAGGTTCTGCCTCTCTGGCAGTACCCGAATCCCTTGGGTGAGAAGATTTGGCTGTGCCAGCGCCCTGGTGCATGGGTGTCCATGCTCCATCCCCCTGGAGCAGCAGCAGCGAGGTGCGAAGCCCTGGTGCATCCCATGGGATGCTCTTCCCTTGGTGAGTCCCAGCGGGATGCTCTCCTCCTGATGCATCCCCGCTCCTCTGTGCTGCCCTGTGGCCCAGTTGTGTTCGCAACAATCAACCGTTTTCTTCTCAGAAGAAAAAGATGAGCAAAAGCTCCTCTTCTTCCGCCCTTTTTTGAGGACATGGATCTTTTGAATGTTGGAGGAGAAAGCGGGAACCACAAGTCAACCAAATAGTTGTGAAACCTCAGGGGCCGCTGGAAGGAGGACAGTGCCCGTTGCTGCTGAGGCCATGGTTTACGGGGACCGCGCGTTCCCTGGGGAGCGAGCAAGAGCGGCGGGATCCCAGCGGTACCACGGGCCGTTCCCGCCGAGCCCTCCGAGCCAGCCCCGTGATGGGCTGATAGGCCTTTCTGCGTAGAAACATCCCACATTGCATCAGAGCTGTTCTAACGTCGGCCGCGGCGATAGACACGGGTTTGGTGTAGGGAGGCTCGTTTGCTTTCCATGGGGTTGTCCCATGGGGGGAAGCACCGGGTGGCAGCAGCGGAGTTGCCAGGAGAGGGCAGCAGGCATAAAAATATATAGCGAGGTCCCTGCCACCGCAGGGGTGGCCCCTGGGGACCTGGGAAGGCAAAGCAGCGAGCGGGAGCCCATCCATTGGGCTGCCCGGAGCTCAGCTGGGATGCTCCCCGTGACCCCAAATCCCGGGATTGGCGCTGGCTTTGCTGGTGCACCCCAACCCATGGCAAAAACGGCATTTTAATGGCAACGGCAGCAGCTCCTCGGCTGTACGTGACATAAACGCTGCCTGGCGTAATTAAGGAAAGCAGCCCAGAACGGTTAGTGGTGATTGCCTTTCAATATATTGTGTACTTTGGGGCAGAAAAATAATTTATGAGTAATGCTTGTGCGTACTCGGCATAATTTGCACACTGTGCTGCGAGTGCTGCAGACCTGCTGGTGGAAGAGTGCGCTAATAAATTTTACTTTGTGGCGGAAACAAGAGATTACAGTTTATTAGGAAAGGAGATGGCAATTTATTAAGATCAATCAAATCCGAGTGCGGAGCAAAATTGTTGCCGTTTTTATTTATTTATTTATCCTGAAGCTTAGGGGAGGGGGTGCAATTATATTAAATTTGTTGTTTACCTGGGATGCTTGATTCATTATTAATATTTTTATGTTTAGCGGGAACCATAATTTTGCAGAAATGTCTTCCATAACTCCCGCACAATCATATTCATAACTCACCTGAATGTTGACATATCCTGCTGTGTATATATAAATTAACTAGTAACACTGGCATTATAAAATGATGCATTAAATGAAGATGTGAATGGTAATTTAAAGCATGCCATGAAGTGAAATTTAAAACACTGTGCAACACGGAGGGGATTTTAAAGCCTCCCACAGAATTTGCAGGGGCAAGAAGGAAAATGACACTTTCACAGAAAAAAAAAAAAAAGTGCACCATGAACACAGACAGTACTGAAATGTTAATGGCTTCAGTGGTCTGTTTTTAGAGACCCAAAAAATGCTTTTTCTGCCTGAAAACATTTTGCTATGCGGTGTCAGCTAAGATTATTAAAAATGAGCACCAAAAAAAATGTTTACTTTGTACTTTTTTCTCAGCACTTTGTGGATAATAAGTTTCACTGTTTCCTGTTTAGTCAGTTGTTTTCCCCATTTGTTTTCATAGGTCTTTCAGGCAGCACCAAGGGAAAATGAGGCATTCTCAAAACAGGAAAATGTGATTTAACCCCAGAAAAATGGGCCTGGGGATCCTGGAGTGGGAATAGTATCCGAGATGGCTTTTTAACTCAGCACTGCAAAAAAAAAAAAAAAAAGAAAAAAAAAGAAAAAAAAAGAGAAGAAGAGAAGCAGCAAAGCAAAGCAGCCTGCTTGTAGCTTGGCAGTGCTTCTCGTGCACTGTGTTCGCACGGAGTTTGCTGTGTCCCAGCTCCCCATGTGCTGCACATCTGGGAGCACCTCTGGCCACTGGGCCCAGGCGTCCTGGTTGCTGCGAGGGTCGGATTTGACCCCCCATCCCCTTGTGGGCAGCGAGATGGGAGGCCCAGGGGCCGGTCCCGAGGACTGGAACGGATGAGCAGGTCTCTTAGGTAGAAGGTCTCTTAGGTTGGGACGAGGAATAAAATTCCCCGAATTTAGGGCAGGTTGACTGATGAGAGGAGGTTGCAGTATATTTTTTCTTTTCCTTTCCCCCTGCTGCACCGGTATTTTATGCTTTCTGCGTTGAGTATCTGCATCGGGTCTCAGTGCCCGTGTCTGTGATGACTGCCCATAACTGAGCAGGTTTGAAGTGGGAGTTTATGGTCCTTCTTGGTCTTCTGAACTATTTTGCTGGCCGAGAAGTGCATTTTATTTCATGGGGACCTTATTCCACAAGTGCTCCCGTCTCTGTTACGAAGGGAATTGAGTGAAGCTCTCGTCCCGCAGCAGACGTTGGCTGAGCTTGCAGGTATGAGGCTTTTACACGAAAGGCCATAAAACGCTGCAGAAATACTGCTCGCAGCCTCCGTGCTTAGGCAGCAACTTCCAATTTCAGAGCGTTTTGCAAATATTGGTCTCCGGAAGATCCCGGAATGAGCAGCAGCGTCGCCGCTGGGCGATGCGGAGGATGTCCCTGGAAAGCTGTCAGGATGGACAAGCCGAGTTCTTGGGAGGAAGGACATCCATCCAGAACTAAGTTAGATGCAGAGAAACATCGTGGTGACCTGGGGAAGCAGGGGCTGGGGGTTTGCTCACCACCGCGGCTCGCGGATGCTCCATCCCTGGCCACGCTCCGTGCAGAGCAGGGTCCACGGGGGAAGCTGCTGGGAAGTGGGAGCCTGTCTTAAATGCGGAATCAAGCCTGCAATTCCAGTGTGAGTTTACACCAGGAACGCGTCCAGGGGCTCGGGATCACGCTGGAGCCCAGGGCGGGAGCGCAGAGCGCAGAGCGCCCGGCCGCTCGCCGGGCTGCAGCGCTGGGAAGCTCCGCTCCGCGGGGCACCTTGCCCCGTTCAGGCTCTGGCAAAAGCCGCCCTTAGCCCTGTATTAAACATTCATTGGAGGGTGGGGACATGCTCTGTTTTTGTGTGTGTGACCTGGGTGACAAAAAAAAAGAAAGAGGAGGGGGGAAAAAAAGAGGAAAAAAACAGTAATAACTTGGTTATCTGACACATGCAGTGGGGATGACGACGTGTCACTGGAGCGGGTGCCTTGGCCCTGGCAGAAAGCAGAAAGTCTGTGGAGATAGAGAGAGAGATGGATAAATTGAACCCGGGAAGTGTGGAGATAGATAGAAGATACGTAGATAGAGAGATAGATACATACATACATACATCGATAGATAGATAGATAGATAGATAGATAGATAGATAGATAGATAGATAGATAGACAGAAGCGTAGGTAGGTAGGTAGGTAGGTAGGTAGGTAGGTAGGTAGGTAGGTAGATAGATCGATAGATAGATAGATAGATAGATAGATAGATAGATAGATAGATAGATAGATAGATAGATAGATAGATAGAAGCAAGCATAGAAGAGGAAGGGGTGGATTCCGCGGCGCTCTTTGCTCTGGCTTTGGGGCTCGGAGCGCACGTGGCAGCGCAAGTTGCGCGGGGAGCGGGGGTGTCGCGGGCGGCGCGGGGCGCGGAGCGGCCATTGGCGGCGCGGGGGGCGCGGGGCGGCGCCTCCGCTCCGCGCGGCTCCGCGCCCGCCGCCCCCTCCCCTCCCCTCCGCGCAGGTGGGTGCGCGGCGCGAGGCGGGGCGAGCGCTGCGCGCCGGGGGGCGGAGGGGAGCGGAGGGCGGCGCGGAGCGGGGGGGGGCGGAAAAGCTGCGCCGCGAAGTCCGGGCAGGAGCCGGGAGCCGCGGAGACCATGGTGCTTCCTCCCCGCCGCCAGCACCGCCGGCCTCCTCCTCCTCCTCCTCCTCCTGCGCGCCCGCCCCGCCGCCCGGCTCTGCCCCGGCCGCCGCGCGCCGCGATGCGCCCGTAGCGCGCACAGGTACGCGGGGGAGCAGCGCGGGGCACTGCGCGCGCGGGGGGGAGCCGGGGCGCGCTCCGCTGCTGCCCGCGTTTCTCCACATTTTTCCCTCTTTTTCCCCCTCCTTGTGTCCGTGTGCTCCGTGTGTGCGCGCGCTTGCTGTGCCTGTAGTTTCCGCTCGCGCGGGGCTCCCGCGGAGGGAAGGGGAGACTTTGCGGCACCGCTAGTGCGCGCCCGGGACTTATTCCCTATCCACTTTTTCCAGCGGCAGGCGCGGCGAGTTCCTTCCCTTCGTATCCCGAGCGGCGCCGCGAGCGCCAGCGAAACAGGCGCAGCTAAGGGTGGCCGCGAGAAGTGTCACCCGCCGCCGGCGTCGCGCTGCTTTCGCCAGGGTGGCAGTGACGGGGAGGAGGGAACCCTTAGGAAGTGGGTGGTAAGTTTGGAGCAAAGTGCATGCACACTCTTCCTCCTTGGGCTTAACTCCTTCGAGGCCGGCTCCTTTTTACCAAACCCGCCGCGTTTCGGCTCGTCCCGGTCCCCGCGCTCGCGGGGCCCACGTCCGGAGCGCTACCATTTTCTGTTTTTTAAATAAAAACAAGCTTGGTGGCAGGAAACGTGAATCACTCAGCGTGACTAAGATCTGTTTATGAAAACGGACCTGTTGGATTGATTCTAGCTGTGAGGGTTGAGCTGCTAACTAAAATAAATGACCGAAGTTGAGGGCTAGTAAAAAACATTAAATGTTGAAGTCCGTTTTGTTTGGAGCAAAGTTGGCATTCGTGCCTGGTACTTATGGTCCCAATCCTGGGCTAACTTGTGGCAAAACTATCCTGGGAGAGGAGTTTTCCTCTCCCAAGTGAGTGAAACTCCGCCTGCCAAGTGAATATTGCCGGATTGGGCCCCTCATTAGTATATCCCCTGTGCAGAGCTTTCCGGCGTCTTAAATGCTTTGCATACATTAAGTTTGAAAGCTGTTCTTTTTGCATCTGTATCTCTTATTAAAGAGATGTCCAAAATACGTGTTTATATGCGACTGTCTCCTCGGCACGTGTATCCATCCGGGGAAGAGCCCGTGTCTTGTTGAGGTTACATCCATTGCAAGTCGCAACCTAGGAAATTCCTCCAAGGAGCCAAGTCTCCCCTTTCCCCGTGCGATGGAAACGTGCTTTTGGGGGGCTCCGAATGCTCTCCAGCAACTGCTTCCAAAAATCCCATTGACGAGGCTGAAACCCAACTCCTGTCTGAGCAGAGACGCTGCCTCGGCCTAGAAAGTGATAGAGCTGAACTGCAAACTGAT
Source organism: Tinamus guttatus (assembly GCF_059628265.1). NCBI lineage: Eukaryota > Metazoa > Chordata > Aves > Tinamiformes > Tinamidae > Tinamus > Tinamus guttatus. The sequence continues at coordinate 466,239 of NW_028289081.1, read as the reverse complement.
TGGGCTGACACTTTATAATCAAAGTTGATTTATTGTTCATTAGTAGTGCATTAGCCCTTTCAGGCAAGACAGTTATTTGTGTAGTGGCCTGTCAAACAAAAGGCTGCCAGCACCTGTCATCTCCCAACCAGGAGATAAGCGAGCAGATAGGGGGGATAATGCAAACAGAAATGCGCTGGAATGAGGTAAAAGTTCTAGCAGTTTCCCTTTAAGAAACAGCATTTTTTTATTTACCCCGCGGATGCCGAGTGTCTCTGTGGATGCCCAGCTGAGCGTGGTCCCTTGGACCAGCAAGGAGCTCGGCGCGCGTCTCGGATCAGCTCCGTAACGGATCGGCGGGAGCCAGCCGCTGAGGCGCGAGATACGGGTGCTGTTTCGTTGCCTTAATCTCATTTAGTTTGATTTCTTTTCGTTTTTTTTCTTGCGTTGGCCTGGGAGCGAATTTGAGGCAGGTCGCGCGCTCGCTCCCTGGTCCCGTCCTCCCCGTCCCCGTGGGCAGATGTCACCGAACGCGGCTCTCGCTGGCAGGGGTTAATGATATGAAAACTTGATGACATCACGGCGGAGCTGTGAGAATGTCAAAATACATCTGCTGCCATATTCAGACATATTGCTCTCGGTTCTCCCCCCGTATCGGCTCCCTCCCCTGCTCCGGGAGGGATGATCTCATGGCATAAAACAGAAAACAACACAAGTGTCAAAAGAAAACAAAATTAGTGAACTTTTGTCTGCCACCATAGAAACGAGGATTAACTTATGTTATTCCAGAGTGTGGAATGGAGACTATCTGCATGTGGATATATAGTGTATTGTCTTCTGCGAATTTTCATTTGACAGGGATTTTGGAGGCTGTGATCTTAATTAAATCTCAACTGACTCAAATAATGCATCTAAAGGCATGCAGCGTTGCGTAACCTTGCTGAGTTGGTAAACCATAAATCATCAGAAAGCTTATGATAGGAAGGGCCGCTTTGAAATCTTTTTTTCTGTTGTTTGCTACAGTTGGGGTTTTGTTTTTCCCTTTCGTCTTGTTGAACACGCTGTGCCAGCTACTGTGCCCCCCCATATTTTTTTTCTTTTTTTAAACAGCATAATTTTTGCTTTTTAAAAAAAAAAGTAAGCTCCAAGACATGCTCTGACCAGTCGCTCCAGCTGAACTAACAGAAGTCATAAATAGAGTGGGATTGGCAGGGCAGAAATGAAACTCCGGCGTCGGCTTTCCGGGATGTGCGCGCCCGGGAAGGGGGGAGCGCCGGGCTCGGACACGCGTGCGGGCCCAGCGGCTCTGCGGAGCGCCACGGAAAGAAACCTGGGATCTTTTTCCTGTTTCTTTTTAAGATGCTGCCAGTGATGGAGAGCAGTGCGAGCTGTTCCGGTGCGGCAGGTCGCTCGCACTGATGCTCCTTGCAAAGCCACGCGATATTTTTCAGGGTGCCCAGAGCAGGGACACGAACAAGGAGCCTTCTGCATTTCCTACCTTTCCTCAGAGCTGCTTTAGAGAAACCTGTGCCGGGTAGGCACGGAGCTTGGTGACAACCTCTGCCAGCAGCACGATAACTCACCGGTGGCGTTTTCTCCCCCTCTTTGCTAGGGAAAAGCAGTAGCCAGGGGTAGAGTGTTTTATTTTTCATTTTATTTTTTTATTTTGTTCTTTATCCACACCTGCAACACTAGATTGTGGGAAAGTCCTGACACCGTGAGCTAAATTTGTTATTGTTTGGCGAGAGGCTTGGCTGCTTTTAGGCAGTTTGTTTGCTTTATGGAAAGCAGAAGTGCCTTACTGGAAACAGCTCCGCTGTGCTCGGGTTAAGCTCGCCCGGGCGGCTGCTTTGTTTTTACAAGGTGCTTGCTTGCTCGCTTTTACTTTCCAGTTGCAAGGAAAGGGGAAAAAATGCATCATGTGCAGGGCTAAAGTGGCCGTGTAGAGATTTTGGAGAGAAGCAGCAGTGGCAAATACCTCCTGCCCATTTTTTTTTTTCTTTTCTTTTTTAACCTTTCCAGCACAGTTTCCTCTGCTGGAAAGAGGATCTGCAGTCTGTGCTGAAGTCGAATTCATGTTTGTAAAACCAGAGCGAGTATTGAGCAAAGAAGTGGAATTGCTAATTATTCTTTACACTCCTTTTGGGCAGATTTGCCTTCCTTGCTTAGGGAAGATGCTCTGTTATTTTGGAGGGAGACACCCCCAGCCTGACAACAGTTTTTAATTTTTAAGCTTTATCTTGCCCTTAAATCTGAAACATCATTGTTCAAATAACCGAGAACAAGGTAAACCAACAACATCAAAAAGGTCGGCTTCTGTGATTTCTCAAGGGCTTGTTATTTTGTACTTTCCAATTCTATTTGATGTCTTGACAAAACAAGATGACACAAGGGAGAATACATTAAATTTTGATTTTCATCTAACCTGTTACAGTCGTGGCAGCTTAATTTCTTTTACTTTTTTTTCCTCCCTTTCTCCCAAAGACGGCTGTTTTGCGCAATTGCTCCGATGGCCCCGGCGGCTCCGTGAGGCGCCCGCGTGGAGCGGGGCCTCGTTGGGGCCCAGCCCGCGCGTGGCGACGGCGACGCCGCTGCCCTCTCCTCGGGGCCGCCCGTGGCCACCCAAAGTTGCCGCTGGCCCCGGGGCTGCGGTGGCAGCGCCCAGCGAGCGCGGATGCTCTCGTGCCTTTCCTCGGGACCGCTCGCTTGTTTGGGGAGAATTCGGGGATTTTTATTGCAATTTGCAGAGCGGACAGCGATGCCTTTGGCTCCCATAGGAGCAAATAGCTGGAAAGTGAGGAGGGGGCTGCCCATCTCTTGGAAATGGGTCCGAGGCTGCTTTTTATTCCTTAGGTCTGACACGAGAGCAGCCCCTCTTGCAACACCTTCATTTTATCCGCATAAAATTCCTGGCATATTAAATGTTGCTGATTCAATCACAGTCTTTTATTATTTAATTAAGCTCCCCTTAATGTATTAATGAATTAATACACAAATGTAGGGAGTCTGACACGATGATCATTCTCAGTGTATTAAAGATGCTTGGGAGAGAGAAGGTTTCAAGGGCGTCAGGGGCATTTTGGGTGTTGCTTTTGGTTTGTTTGAGGTTTTTTGGCAGAATACACTGCTTTAACGTTTCCTTTCCTAAACTCTAGAAGAAATACTGGTTTTTCTTTTTTCTTTTTTTAACCGAATCAATATAAAACATCGCCGCCGTTGAGAAGCATGTACAGCAGGTTATATGTTTTTTTTTTCCTTTCATGTTGGTGGAGCGGGAAACAAAAATGATAACTTTTTAAAAATGTAAAAAATGATGATGATAATCTTGAGGCAGCAATCTCGCACTACTTATTAAATGAATCTTTGGTTGCATGCGTTCCGTTTTAGTCTGAATTTGACAAATGTTAGATGTGGAAAAGATTTAATTTATGTAAACTTTATATTTTTATGCAAATTAAATGGGTATTTATTATAGCTGAAACAATTATCCTGGCACTTAGTGAGAAACCTGGTATGCATGAGAAGTGGTAGATAAGATCAGATGTTTCGTTCTGTAAACAAATATGAAAATATTCCAGTTTTTCCTGAGCTGGGAAAGAGCAGGGAAGGCAGGAGGCATCCTGATGTACCCAGGAATGTCAGAATCGCCTCCGTTCCCGGGATCCGCGGGTCAAAGACAGATCTTTCCTGCTGATAAAATGCCATAAACAGAATTATAATAATAAAATGCTAATTTAATTTTAAAGGGTTCTTTTTCCCCCCCTCTCTTCTAGTGGGGAGCTGTATTGTTAGGCAGAGAACAGTTATGCTAATGACTGACTACTTAGCTGATTTTACATTAATATAATAAACATTACCTGTCTTAATGTGTTGTGCCGTGTTATGGCAAAATAACTAAGTCTAAAAGTGAGATTCCATTTTGCATAATGAAACAGAATTACGGTTTCTGCATGAATAATTTGCCCGGTGCCTTTTTGCTCTTATTTGGAGGAGCGTCGCGTTGTGTCGCTGCGCGGGGAAGGATGCGGGTCCTCCCGACGGTGCTTTTTGTTTTGGGGGGATCTGCTGGGGTTCGGGGCATCGGCTCTGTGGTTTCTCTGGTCTCGAGGCACTAGTGCAGCTCTTCTGCATGGCTTTGCTGGAGACTTTCTGCTTTTCATCTCTTTTGCCCCTAATAGCATTCTAATCAGCCAGCCCAAATCAATGATATTTGTTTTCTTTTTTGACTATATTCCTATTTTTCTTGGAGCCCAATATTTTTAACTGTTCCCCAGACACTTGTTTTTTTCTGCATGCAGTTATGTGGTGCTCTGTGTAACTTTTCCCAGAAAACCTTTAGGAGAAGATATTTGTTTGTTTATTCATGTGGTTATTTTAAGAAATCCAAAGCACCTGTATAAGGAGTCACCTGAAATCAAGTTTTGGGCTCACTACAGCAAAGGCTTCACAATTTAAGGCAATGCTGCCTGTCTGAGGTGCCTGCCTGCTAGCAGCTAACAAGACTCACCCAAATGCAGAATAAGGGCACGCGGTGTGAGAATACCGATTTATTTATTTATTTATTTATTTAAATCAAGAGATTAAACCAGAATTTTATAGCCAGGATTTAATGATTATTAATTCCAGCAAAAACAAGGGCGTGTGGATGATGAGGTGGGTCTAAATGATGCTCGTCCCCATGACCTTTGCCTGTGGCCGGAGTTTTGCCGCAGGTTTCGGAGGGGAATCCAGGGAAGCAGCGGGAGGGGAATCCAGGGAAGCAGCAGCCTGGAGAGCGGGAGCGTGTCGGAGCGCAGCGGCGCGCGCTGAGGACGCAGGGCCCCGCGAGCCGGGCTGCGGCGCTGCCGCCGCGCTGAGGGCACGGCCCGTCCCGCGCACCCCGTCCTCGCCAGCAGCAACCGCAGAGGCGGCTCCGGAGTCCCAGCGACACCAACACCCCCCTTTGGGGCCGCAACAGAAATAAACAGCTTGGGGGGAGGAAAAAAAAAAAAAAGATTCATTTCTGGTCCGCATGCTAAGCTAGCATTCTTCAAATATATTTCCAAGTGCTTTAATTTGAACTTCAACTCCCTGAAGGCAGTAAGGCAGAATTATTTTAGTCCTTCATAAGTGCCGTCTGTGATTCATTGTTAACTCATAAAACGCCCTCGTTTGCCCGTGCCGAAACAGTTAAGCCCTTTTCAGTTGGTTTGTAATTTCTTTCCTTTTTTTTTTTTTTTTTTTTTGGCAACACTTTTAAGTTGACATCTGAGAGATAGAAATCTAAAATTAATTTATAGCCCTCGGTTTAGGTTTCACTTACTATCAGGCAAAATATCAGAAATAAATATTTTTTATCTAACGTAATGCAAAGTAGATTGCCCAGCATCTAAAATAAAGTTGAGTTTTGACTGAATACACTCAAAAAGGGACCCATAAATATTAGAGAGCTGTAGTTAAGAACTTACATGACTGTTTTAAATACTATTGATTTAAACCACTGGCTAGATTTTATGAATCAAAGTGTAATTTCCAAGCTTTGGCTATATTTCTCAATGCTAAAGCACTCTCTCTTGTGTGCCTTTAGCAGCTTTCCAGACATTCAACACGGGATTAAATGATAGTAGTTACAATGATCAATAGGTTAAGACCGGTACAATCACTCTTACCGCTAATGACCTCGGTAGTAATGGGTAATAAAGTGTGGGCTATAATAGCCTCTTGCTGGTGCTGCATGCCCTTTGATTCCCAGTATTGCTAGGGACTAGCTACATGAAAAAGTTGGACGTTGCGAGTTAAGAGAGTGGATATATAGGCCATAATTCTTAACTATTTGAAGTCCTTACACGGCGTGTGTGCGCACGCCGGTTCGGTGTGCGCGGTGGTTACTCTGCTCGTGGTGGTTTGGGGCTCTCCTGAGCTCGGTGCCGGGGCGCCCCGGGCCGCGCTGGATGCGGCTGCTTTGCCAGGCCTGTGGAGGCAGGGCCTGCGACGGAGGCGCGCGTGTGGGGCACGTGTGCTTTCCGGTGGAAAAGTATGGATGCATCAACGCGATCCTTCCTCCCGAGCGTGTCCTACATACATGCATGTATATATGTACACGCATATATACGTGAAAATATATATGTATTTTTCTTCTTCTACGTGCTGTGTTTTAGCCGGGGGTGCAGCAGGCCATCCCTCACCACGAGGTACATGGCCGGCGCTCGGAGGCAGGGCCGCGTCCCGCGGTGTGTCGCGGATAAGCGCACGGAGGTGCCCGGGGCCGCGCGGCGGCCGCGCGCGGGGCTCGCTGCACCCCACCCTGTTCCTGTCTGCATCCCCGGCTGTCGTCATCAATCTGACCCAGGAGTGTTTGTGTTGTACGTCGTCCAAGAATGGCACCGGCAACACACTTAAGCAGCTTCCTCTGCTGCTCCGACGGCAGGGGAAGGCAGCGCAGAGCCCAGGGCAAAGCCACCTTCCCTGGGGATGGGAGGGCTCAAGGTGAGGCGCGCTCAAGGGCGAAGATAGCGACTGCAGGCCTTGATTAAATAATTGCCTGCTCCAGGAGAGGTTTTTTATTCTTTTTATTTTTTTTCCAAAAGATTTTGGATTAAGATCCTCTGATTTAATGGGATTGTCCAACCTGATGGCTCCGTGTCCTCAGAGTGTGCCCCGCTGGACAAGGTAGCAATACGGCATGGGGCATTTTCCCTGTAGAAATGCACAAAACGGCCCCCCGGCCCCAGCCATTAAATCTCAATTTATTTTTTTATTTTTTTTGCCATGCTTGGCACCTTGCTGCCCAGCTGTGGCCCACCTTAGATATGTGGCAAAGCACCACGACATTGAGGAATCACAGAGGACCTCGTGGTGCTTGCATTAATGGAACATCAGAAGTGGGCAACTGCCAGCCTTTTTTTTTTTTAATTTTTTCTCCCCTTTTTCCCCCTCCTAAACAACTGTTTTCCAAGCAGTGTCTGGCCCTGGCACGCAACATGTACACAACAACATGGGGAGATGTGCAGTGTACACGAGCCTGACCTTCAGGAAGCATTTTTAGTTCATCAAAATTAGTGATGCTGAGAAATCAGGACATCAGTGCATAATGACTGTGAAATTAGGAATGAGAGCTTGCTATGCAAATGACAGGACAAATCATGTGAAAAAGTCAAGATAAACTGCATATTAAGACATTATGTTACATAAAATTAATACTGCATTTCTCCCTTGCTTACGACTACACTGCAAGGTTTTTTTTTAAACTCTTTTATCTTCTGATCAGCTATTGTCTGCTGATTTTCTAAAAAGTGGTGCACAGAAAAAGTGCTAAACATGTTATTACCTTTTATTGTAATACATGAGATGACAGGAGATCCTTTTTAGCAAAGTATATCCTTTACTGCTTTTAGTTTTGTGCTGTCACATGTTTGATTTGAAACTATAGAAAAGTAAGGTGCTTAAATATTACCGTTACAACTCATACGGGTTTTGTCTTTTCCTCTATTGTTTTTTTTTTTTTTTTTTCCCCTTTTCTCTTCCTTTTTTGGGACTGGGGGAAGAGGGGTGGGTTTCTGGAGATATAGTGTTCTTGCGTTACTAGGACTGACAAAATGGTTCTCATGTAGTCTGCAAATTAAACACAAGTGCAGTGATTATTTTGAATAGCTAAATTACATTCTAGAAAGCTTGCAGAATTCATAGCATTGTCATTAGGTATCCGCTTGAATACAATTTGTGTAACCTTGGCCAAGACAGCCTGTCATTTTAATGTCAGTGTTTTATCTGAACAAGACATCATCCTTTCAGATACAGTGTACAGGTTCCTTGCAAAGATGCCCGTGCAGAAACGTGTTAACAGTTGCAAATATGAAATGCTATCAAGTTCATCACTGTAGCTGTTTGTCACCGAAATGTCATGGAAAGCGGCTTTTAATGGTATCTCACATAATATGAAAGAATTGAAGACATCTGTATGCTGGGTGGATGTGGAACGGTAAAGACACCGGCGCGGGGCCTTTCCGTTAGCGGAGCCGCCTGTGCTCTGCTGAGAACCCTCCCTGCTCCGGCCCGGCCCAGCAGCGCCGGCGTCGCCGGGGTTTGTGTGGAGGGAGGGAAAGGCCCGGGCTGGCGCTTCCTTGTAAAATAATAATAATAATAATAATACAACTGAGCAGGTTTCGGTGGTGATGAGAGCCCCTCGCCGGGGCGGCTTTGGGCTCGGGCTGCCTCTCCTGACCTGCCCTCCGCTCTCTGCCCCAGGTTCCCGTCTCGGTGGCTATGATGACACCGCAAGTGATCACTCCCCAGCAAATGCAGCAGATCCTCCAGCAACAAGTGCTAACGCCCCAGCAACTCCAGGTGCTGCTCCAGCAGCAGCAGGCACTCATGCTTCAACAGGTAAATGTTTCCTTGTCGGCCTCGCGGCTCCGGCTTGGGATGTTGGCGGGTATCCCGGAGGGAAAAAAGGCTGCTGGAGTCGAGATGCGCGTCGAAGCGTTGGGACTTTGCAGGCATCTCTGCTGCTTTTACTTGCATCCCCCCTAAAGCACAGTGTGCCATGGGTCATTGGCAGAAAGAAGGGAACACAGGCGTGCTTTGCGATTTAGACCTTGCTCTGCCCATCTGGAGCTGTTAAAGACGGTGGCAGTAAAAGCTGGGATGATTTGCCAGCCCTAATCCGTTTAATTCCAGCGCCCCGTCTGTATTCCCGGCACCCCATCCCAACCCCCGCTCCTGCTCTCCGCTGCGAGTTGCCACCGGCATGAAGCGGCTTCGAGGCCGTTATCCGGGCGCGCGGCGTATCCCAGCATCCGGAATCGCAGGCTGCCGCGAGCGGCCGCCGCAGACTGACCTTGGGTCCTCCTGCCGTGCGGCCGCGCTCCCGCCCTCCTCCTCCCCGGCGGCCGGATGCCGGCACGGAGCACGCCTGGGAGCGGGGAGGAGGCGAGGATTTCCCGGGATGTCTGCGCGCGTATTGAGCAACACTTAATGCAGCCAAGCCCTATCATTTAGAAAGGCATGTGTGTATCACAACAGAGCTTCGCCAGGCTCTCAGCAAGGGCATTCGGGCTTTGTTGTTACAATCAAAGGTCATCCCGTGCCTTATTTTAATTAGTTTGTGTAGAAAATGGTATGTTTTTCATCAGTTCATTTTGGAGATTACTTTTCAAACGATAATGCCAAGAATAGTCAGTGTGCACTGAATTTATTGTCGAGTTTCAAACTAAAGGTCAGACCATTACAGATAAAAGGATGCTATTTTTCAAATCGCAGTTTGTGTGTAGCACCGAGAGGGACACCGTGCCGGAGCTCCACTTTGTTACTCACCATCTTTCCTTTTCTTTGTAGCAGCAGCTCCAAGAGTTTTATAAGAAACAACAGGAACAGTTGCAGCTTCAACTTCTACAGCAACAACATGCTGGAAAACAGCCTAAAGAGGTACAGACAATACCCATTTTACTTTCAAACCACACATCCCAGGGGACTGTCTCGTAGCTATTAAACTGTCATTCATCTTATAAATGATTGCACAACTGCGCTGATTCTATCAGGCCTCAGCTTTCAGATGGAGAGTTATTGTCCTGTTTTTGCCTTTACTCTCCCGTGCTTTCCACTTGCTCACTGCCGCATATTTTATAGCGGGGGACCGTGGCTTAGTGTTCGGGGTGAGCATTGGAGCAGCGACTAGACTAGCATCTTGGAGAGCGTTTTTGGAAGTTACGGTGTAAATGGGAGGAGGGAAGGATGCAGGTCCAGGTTTGGTGCTGGATTTCCCTAAATCGGTGCAGTTTCAGGTGGGTTTGAGTTCCAACTCGCCATTCCCAGCCAGCAAGGCTCAGATGGCAGGAGGACTGTGTTGAAACAACACCTGGTAGGACGCTCAAGCACAGTGGGACAGGATGGGTGCTTCCTCTCTCCAAGTGCCTGCTACGCTCCACTCTGTTGATTTTGTGGTGCCTACATCCATTTTACTATAACTACACTCGTGTTGAAGGCACCACGTCCACCTCGGCAGTGACCAGAAGTGATGGTCGAAGATGTCAATGGGGATCTGGCATCAGCGTAGACCTGGAAAGCCACCGCTCGGCACAAGGTGCCCTCCAGCACTTGTGCCTTGGTTGCCCATCACAGTGCTCAAAGCACATCTCGATATGGCCTGGCCAGCTTTTCACCCCCAAATTTTGGCAAATAGTGCCACCTGTGCCAAGTTTCAACCCAGAAGGATTTTTTTTTTCCAGCTGAGTTATAAACCCCTGAAACTAGGGGTTTTTAATGAAAACGCTGACACAACCTTAACCATAGCGCGCTTACGGGCGCCTCTATAATAAAAAGGGAACAGATTAAAAAGTGTCTAAAATGTAAATCTAAAGGACTAACAGTAATTAAAATGGAAATGGCACAGGGAGGGAAGGCATGTAATTGTGAGATATCACTGTGCAGAATGCTCTCAGCTTTGTTTTGCTGGCTGTTTTTCTAATTCAGTAGGGCTTACTCATCAGTGGCAGTTCAATGCGCGTTAATGACTCTGGGATGCAGGCATCACTCTGGACAAAGAAATGATTATTGTGCGGTCAAAAGAAGTTCAAAGACAAGAAGGGAATTTCAGTTTTTTCCTTAGAGATCCACATTCAAGAGCATATAAATTAAGCCAAATGTTAAAAACCACAGTCTGAAAGCTGACTTCAAAGTCACAACTCTCTAATTAATGAACTGCGAGCTTCAGTTTGGACAAGTCGTGGTTTGATGCGCCCATAAATCAACATGACAGGTCTGTTTCACAGCCTCAGACAGCGCTTGTCATTGAGTCACATCAGATGTAAACACAGCAGAAAAAAGGGGGAATATGAAGGAGGTGCAATTGATCAACAGAATTGGTAAAAACCCACTTTTGAAACGCATTATGCATGATCACAGGAAATGGCGATAGCCTCAAGAGGCTTTCTCCTTCTGCTGTTGCTTTTTTGAATCAGATTTCTAACAGCCTTCAAAAGGGAGAATAAGAATTATGGAGCTTCTCCCCTGTGGCTGGCAGGCAATAACCCCCTGTTGTTATTTTGTGCTTCTTTCTTTTCAAAGGCGTCAAAATTTAGTTTTTTAAAGATCTTTAACTCTATATTTGAAGACAAACAATAAAGGGCTGCCACTGTCATTCTTATCAGTTACCAGGGATTGTATTTTTCCTTTCTGTTGCCACTTCTTATTAACCTCTTATTTGGTCTATTAGACATAGTTTTGAATGCAAGCCTGCATGCTGGGAGAACATGAAAGTTCAGATGAGCTCAGAGGGCAGATAAAGAAATGTGAAGGGGAAAGTTACACAGCAGAATGAACGATAAAAGTTAACTCTCCCAAATTGCTGTTGTCAGACAGGAGAGCATCTCAGACACAAAGATGACGGCCAGGCGCTTGGAGGGGAAAAGGAGGAGGAGGGAAAAAAAAAAAAGAAAAAAAGGAGGAAAAAAAAATCCTCACTTTGTGCTTAAAGGCCGGGAAGGGGAGGTGGACAATGCGGTGGCGCTTCAACACCTGACGTGCTGTTCACCCTGGTCGCCCTTCTGATGTGTCCTCGTGAAAGCAGCAGTAGGCAAAGACGCCTTCCCGATGGAGGATGAGTGATTTAACATGAGAGCTGTTAAGAGAATGAGAGGCCATTTAGCTTTTATTATTTTTAATGTATGTATATGTATATAATTACATATATATACATATATTTTTTTGCGGGGGGCGAGGGTTGATTTTATGGGGCCGCTTTGGACCCTGCACCTTGCCCCCAGCTGGCAGGGCCCTTCCCGGGCCCTCGGCAGGGTACCCAGCGTGCAAGCAGTGGTTGCTTGGGTTTAGTTTGGGCTTCCCCCCGCCTCCTCAAAGGAAGAATCGCCCCGATCCCAGCACGGGCTGCAGCGAGCGCGAGGACTCCCAGCCTCCGTTCGCCAAAGGGGAAAATTGTGGCCAAGATGTCCCAGCCCGACGGGTGCAAGGGGAATGCCCTCCAGCCAGGATAACACAGTGGATGTACTCCTTCGGTTCTCTTTTCTTTCTTTTTTCTTTTTTTTTTAAATGTATATACATATATATATACATATGTCCCTTTGGGAGACGGTGCACCAGGGCTGGTGGCAGCCCCTGGCCCCCTGCACCCGCCCAGTGCCCTCTCTTAAATAAATTAGGTTGGTTTAAAAGCAGCAGCAGGAGCCCCCCTGGAGCATGGGGGGTGCCTTAAGTGGATTGGTTTGTGATTTTTTTTTTTTCCTCCTTCTTTTATTATTTGGGGGGGAAGGGATGAGGAGGAAAAAAAAGGAGGAAAAAAAAAAAAGGCCGTTTGTCCTCCAGCAGTTATGACAGTTTATGTTAGGCAGTAGGGAGTAACCTAAGAAAGGAAAACAGACCTTTGACAGAAGCTTTAGGGAGGGGATCAGAAATGCAAGTTTTATCAGGATATTTCAGCATTTTAACGCTGACTACTGACCTGACAACAGGACTGCTCTGAGACCTTTTTTGTATGCATTCAATTGTGAGAAGTAAACAAACCGACTTGTATCCTGTGTTCGGTAACTGGGTGGGGAGCACAGTTTGGCAACGGGTGTTGCTTTTAAATTCTTTCTTGGACAATGGGCCTTGTATACTTTTATATCCTGGCTTTTCAAAGGCGAGAGCATGGTCGGCAGCTTGGCTTAGCATAGCCCAGAAGACAACCAAGCGGGCATCACTCCCTTAATATTAAGATTTTTGGTCCTTTTTCCCCCTTATTTATTTAATTTTTTTTATTAATGGTAACTCTGCACTCGAATGGCAAGTAGGTAAAACAGGAATTAACCACAACTTGATTTTTTTTATACTTAATACCACTAATATACTTACATACATACATACATGCAATTTGTAGAGAATTAATATCTGCAGATGCAAACACTCCTTTAGCTCTTACTGCTCTTGCAGCTGTGGTTTGCATCCGTGGGGTGCTGTTGGGGATGGCACTGAGGGCTGGACCTGCCCGAGCAAGCTGTGGTAGGGAAATGAAAACTGTTTGAGTTTCAGCCTGTCTAAACGCTTATTTGTTTTAAGTATCTTCGTGATGCTGCGGGTTTTCCTTAAGAAGATAAATGGATGTGCCTGTTGATACACTGATAGGCACACAGTTGGTTGCAGCATTAAGATGGATGGGGCTTTGCAGTGAGAAAACAACTATTTAAGGGTTTTAGTAAAAGTAGCTTCCACTGCTCTTAGCTTTCCCCAAAAGGCTTTTAATTTTTGCTTTTGTTTTTGCCTTTTTTTTAAACTATGTTTTTGTGGAATTCAGCCCTGCTCTTTCCTCTGCCCTGACCCAAGTCGCCCCTCGGTACCTGAACGGGGCGAATCAAACCCAGGAGGTTTCGCGGCGCCCCGGTGCCAGGCAGGACCCAGATGCTCGCTGCCATGAGCCAGTCTCCATCCGGGAATTCCGGGGGTTTTTCCCTGCCTTGCACCGGTGCGGGTGTCAGGCGGGCGCGCTCCTGCACGCCCTCGGGGCGGGAAGCCAAAAGGTGCAATTTCGGGTTTATTTGCAAAAGTAAGCACCCGCGCAGTTTGGTAAGAGTTAATTTTCTTTCCATAATTGTTATCCATAGTGTGTATAAGACCTCCACCTTGATATGATTCCTAGCAGATTAGGGATATTAGATAATTTCCTTCTATTTATTGTACTACTGCACTGTATTATCTTTCTATCACTCAGATAATTACTAAGGAAATCTACATTAATTTTTTTGGCTAGCACAAGGAACTGCTAAACACTGGCATGATGTATTGATGTTTTACACAACAAAAGTTTTCCTCCTGTCATTGTACAATAAATAAAAAGATATTTATCAAATGCAAAGCCTTTCATGGGTTTTAAAGAACAAAGCAAATAAAACACAAGATGAGCATGGAAGCAAAACCTAGAGGCTTCCTTAACTGAGCAAAATTAAGGACTCTGAAGCCTGGAGTACTGTACGTATTAAACACTCGCATTCAAGTAAGATGTTGTTTGCTAAATTATGAATGTGTGTAATTAAAATCTAGTGGCTGTTTCTATGAAAGATTTACAATGTTATTTCATCGTTTGTCATGGCTAATTAACAATATTAGATGAAGTTTTTCTTCTTCAAAGGTCTGATTTTTTCTCATTTATTTATGTCAGAAGTGATAAACAGAGTAGTTAAAAGCTTCTCTGGGTACGGCAGTGAGAGAAGCAACATGTTCTTCTACACCTCGAAGGTTCAAGGTTCGCATCCCTGTGGAGTAAAGCAGCTCAGGCTTCTTTATAGTGAGAATAATTAAAAATTTCAAAGTGCAGAAGTAGCAGCCTTAAACACAGCACGGAATAATCCCGAGCGTATCGGGAAATATAGTTGCTTGGCTGAAGAGAGGAGAGTGAGCACAAAATACTAGGAATTATTATACCATACTATAAGGCAGTTGCGTTTGCAGGAGCAAAGCAAGCATGGGACAGGATGGTTTTCTATCACCTTTTGGTGTGATGTGGTGGCATAATGTGACTTGGGGTTTGCTGATCCCAAGGATTACCCCAGTTTTGGCAGCCCCCATGGGTGTTTGCTTTCGTCACTGATGAGGAAAGGCCCAACCACATGCACAGAGGTAGCACAGAGAACCCGGACTGCCCAATAAATGTTTAATGGGAATTACAAGAGGGGTTTAGGGCTGGAAGTACTTCCAGAGGTGGAAATCAGCTGCAGCCCCATGGTTAACACCAGTACCCTCATCTTTGATGCCAGATGGCCTTTGCTCACCATCCTTTCCTTACCCCGGGTGGCAGCAGTCCTAGGCTTGAAGGGTGCTGAGCCCAGGAGCTCTCTAACCCTTAATAAGGCTTTTCTCTGTCTTGGTGCATTATTTTGTCGTCGCTCTTGTCTTGCAGCCGCAGCAGCAGCAAGTGGCCACGCAGCAGCTGGCCTTCCAGCAGCAGCTCCTGCAGATGCAGCAGCTGCAGCAGCAGCACCTCCTGTCCCTGCAGCGCCAAGGGCTGCTCACCATCCAGCCCGGCCAGCCGGCGCTGCCGCTCCAGCCCCTCGCGCAAGGTACGTGCAGGGGGGCTCTGCCAGCAGCGACGGGGGGTTTGGAGGGCGGGTTCAGCGTGTCCAGTATCTCCCTACCTGGTCCCAGTTTGCCCTGGTACCACCAGCACGAAGCTGCTGATGCTGTTAACCCAGCCATGAAGTTCTTTGCAGCAGGCTCCCTACTAGATTTTTTCGCACTGGATAGCGTGAGAGCAGCTTTTCCTTTTCTTCTGTTTTTTTAGTATGTTTTTCGGCCCTTTCTAGTTCCATCCTTGGCAAGAAGTCAAGTGAGGAAGGACTCCGAGACGTGCGCTGTAGAAATTTGATTGCCCTTTCCCGCAGCTGAAAGGGAAAGGTGGCAGCGTCTCTTCTCCATGCCTGTTTACGTGCCCTTCATTTCGCTGCCTATATATATCCCTGCTCCATTCTTCCCTCCACGCTGAGGCAAATTGGGATTAACTCCATTTAATTTTAATGGAGTTAAACACGAGCACTGTTGAGTGTTACATCTTCCTTCATCTTTCTTTAGCCTTGCACTCAGCAAGGAGTCACTACTTTTTGCTCTGCAATACTTTTGACAATGATTACAAAGTAGGTTTATTATTATTATTATTATTATTCCCTCTACTTTCTTGTGTGTGCTTTTTTTATTGTTGTTTTTTTCTCCACCCTGGATCATCCTTGGGCATTTTACCAGCATAGCCCAAGTTCTGGCTGTTCTGTTAAGGCAAGTTCCAGGTTGGCGTGGCTCAGGGATGACCAGGTCTGTGAAACTATTATGCTGGTATTTCCAAATAATCTTGCCTCTTCACTTGCCCCCCATGATAAATTTTGCCTCCCACTTCACCAACATGAGTCACCTCTGCTGGATGCTCTTGGGCCTTCAGAGCGTCCTTAGGGCTGCTACTGGTTGCTAAACCATATAGCAACAGTGAGAAGGCATGAAATGAGTCTGGGAGGAAAAAAAACAGGCATGTAAGGTAATGCATTTGTACCAGCAAAACTTTGCAACATGCTAATTGCCCCTGGGCTGCATTACTGGGAGCACCGTGAGCTGCTCTGAGCCACCCGCGTGACTCTGGCTCCGACCTTGCTAATTCTTCCCCCCGCTCCTCTCTGCTATTAAGTTTGCTCGGTAAGGTTCACTGTACAGAGCATCAGTTAAGCTGTCCAAAGGAGGGCAATTGGGCAGTGACAAGACACGCTCATGTGTAATGCGAGCGAAATGAATGTGGTGATGCATGAAGTGTAATCTGCGCGGGAACACGTCGCAGACACCGGTAGGTAATTCAGCAGCGCTGGCAGTGATTGATACGGCGAGCGGGACGGCGCGACCGACCGTCCCCGGCGCGCTCCAAACCCGGCGGGTCCCCGCGTGCGCGACGCACGCACAGACCAAGGGGCCTGCGAGGCCGAGGCGGCCGGCAAGCGAGCGGCAAGCGCCCGCCGCGGCGCCGAGCGCGCCGGATCGGGGCGGGCAGCAGCACGGCCCTATTTTTTTCCATGGGAGAGACGGTGGCTTAAAACTGATGTCATTACGAGGTTTAAATCAACTTTCTGCTTGCTTGAACATGGTCACCTGGGTATGGAGGTACAAGGACACGAGGAGGTTGAGCAACTCGGTTTGTCTCCGCGCCGGCGATACCTGGGGTTGGGAAATTGAGTTCCGCGAGCAGTAATCTGTCACCTGTCCCCACAACATACATTTTTTAAACCTCTGCCTACATTTTCTTTCGTAATGAACGGGACTAGTTGTCCTGAAAAATGCAATGAAGAGCCAGGCTATAGTTTAAAATAATTGGTAATGGACACTTCTTATTTAAAGAAAAAAAAATCATATATCATCCCCTTTTGTTTTCTGAACAGTTTGCAAGACTTAGACAAATACTGAAAACGTGCATGTTAAAAAAAAAAAAAAAAAAAAAAAAATCCCACTAGTTAAATGTAGCTATGAATTCAGTTAAAAGCATTTTGCTTTTTATTCTTATTATCTGTAATAATAATAAATGTTTCTGAGGAGAAAATGCCACTTTTTAAGTGATTTTTTTTTTGTTATGGTTTTGGAACTAATACATTGTTTAAAGCCATATCTTGGTTTCAATGCTTCCCTATTGTCTTACACAATATAGCACATCCTTTAATGTTACATTTGTGTAATCTCTGCTGTTTTGTATTTAGACACATCTATAATCTAGATTTTACATCTGAGCACGGTAGCAATTTAAAAATAAGCCTCATTTCAGCAGTATTCGGAGCTGCCAGAGCTAGTTCTTTAGTATCTCTAAAATGAAACTGCAAATCGCACTTCAGATCACTAGTGAGTGGAAATAATAGGACGGAGGCGTCTGGTTGCCCGATCGCTCTCCTAGATGAGGCAGTTACACGTCCACATCCCGTTATTTGCACTTCGGAAGTTGCAGCACAAGCAATGGTGATCACACGTGATTGCACCACAGTTCTGGGAAGCTGACTTAAAATTTAGCTCTTGCTATTAAAATCAGCCTGTTAAACAGTAAATTTTATAATTTATTGCAAGTGTTCATGATCTATTTGACTTGCTTTTATCATTTGTTCTATTATTTTATTTAACTGGTTTGCCTGATGAGTAATGAGCGTACCTTGCATCTGCCAGGCTAGGTAGGAACTCTCTGCAGAGTTATTTTAAACGAGCAGTATTTGGGGAAAGAGGAGAGCTTCTCTTATTAAATCTTTCCTAATCAAGTGATGTGAGCAGTGTGGTCATTTTTTAAACACCCAGTTGGGTGCAGGTGTGTTTGTGCCTATGACAGCGCAGTTAACACTAATGACTCCCAACTAACAACCTTCTTATATCCAGCGGTTTTTTTTCCACAATTTTGATGCTTTTCATTTCTCTCCCAATAAATGGTATAGTTCTCATAACTAATATGAATTGCACTCATATAGTAAGTTGGAAGGAACCTCTTCTGTGTTAGAGGTTCTGCAGAGAGCTATATATATATAAAAAATATTATTTTACATTATAATAGTGACTATAATATTGACATATAATATATACATACGTTTATAATACTATATTTAAATTATATTAATGTGTTTATTATATATAATATTTAATGTGTGTGCATATAGACAATATACTATAGGCCATATATTATTTATGTGTATTTTGTTAGCTGTAACACTTGTAGGCTTTGCTTAAAGCATTGATAAATCCAAAAACACCTGCGAGAGGAGTGAAGCTGAGAGCAAGAAGGGGGGAACAAGGAGAGTTGATGCTGCCAGTTCTCCAATTAAAAAAAAAAATCCACTTGTCTACGAAATATAGATAGGGGGTGGCGAAAAAGGGAGGGGGCAGTTATTCTTTCTCTATTTGCTTATTCTCAAAAATAAAAATAGGTGTCGACTCATAGGGTCCCCTATCAATACGTTATCATCAACAGACGAGTCTATTCACTATTGTTTCCATTGGGTAAACAGCGGCGGAGGGGTCGGCGGCGGCGCAGGTAATTGTTCGCGCGCAGACAGCCCTGTCAAGCGCGCGGGCTAAAAATACCCCCGCGCTGTCACCTCGCAAGGTGTTGGAAAATAATAGCCCGGATAGAGCAAAACAGGACACGGGCTTGTGTACTGACCTTTCCCTTTGTTTAATTTGCGCCGGGCTTAATTTCAGGGGGAGCAGTAATAATTGAATGTGTCTAATAACTAAATGCTCTTTTGGGACAAAATCCATCAAAATATAATTGGCGTCCGCTTCTCGCGAAGGGGCAGCGGCTTTAGAGAAATGGAGGTGTCCAAGGAATATCTGATCGCTCAACATATAAACTGAAGCCTCTTTCACACTATATATTAATTGTAGATACTTAAGCGTTTAGCATTATTATATTTTTTGTACTGAACTGTTACCGGAGACCAACTGTTTTTGTTAATGCTACTCTCGGAAAGGCGGGGAAGGTTATTGGTCTGTCGTGCAATAATTTACTCCTCTTTGATATGCAAACGATCCACGGTGAATATAAAAAAATCCTATCAGACTCATTTCACAGTTCTTAACCACTTAGATTCTCTGGAGTCTATCGCCTCATTAGACCAGTGCTCTCCAAAGCTAGCATAATTAAAATCTTTAACAGTTTAGCAAAGTAAAGATGTTTGGCTGATCACGTTGAGATGATTATCTATCCATTGTATTCTAAATGACAAAAATAAATTAAATTTAGACCTTGGCATTTTTTATTATGTGTTTCAAATGAATATAATGCATATTGCTTTTCTTGTTTTTTTTTTTCTTTTTTTTTTCTTTTTTTCCCCCCCTCTCTTCCTCGATACCTTAGGTTTGGTGAGATACATGTCTGTTTGATGCTGCTCGTCGCTCAGAAAATGGCAGGTTTCCTTAGGATAGCTCCAGTGTCGCAATACACTGAAACAATGAACTCACAGCCAAATAATCTCAAACAGGCTCTTTAAAAACACACCGATTATGACTTTTTTTTTCTTTTTTTTTTTCTCCCTGAATTTTTAAGCAATTCATCTCTGCTGCTCTATTTCTTGTCTTTTTTTTTCTTCTTCTTCTTTCTTCTCCCCATGGTCTGCTGAAAGAGCATTGAATTAGTCCTCGATTAAAGAATTTCTCATTTGATACGTCTCAAACCTGATTTTTATCCCAGGGCTCTCAGGCTGGTGGCCGCGTGCAGGTGGCTGCGTGCATTGGGCCCCACTGGAGTTTACAAAGTTTTCGCTTGGGAAATTTATTGAAAACTGCAGGAATGCCCCAAACCTGGTGTCCATCTAGACCCGATGAAACCCTCAAGTTTCTTGATTTCTCCAGGCCTATTTTATGTTTTCATTTTAGTTTTGAATGGCTCATTAGCACCGATCTAAGAAATGACAGTAATAATAGTGTTACTTGTATAGAAAGTTACACAGTTTTTCAGCAGACACATCCATCAATTAAGTGAGCAGTTTGAGAAACCAAAATTAATGAGAAAGATAGGTGTGTTAATGAAATAATCATAGTATAATCAATTTGACTGTTAAAATTTGAAAAGCATTTCAGGAAGACAATATGAATTCATAATTTATGTCTAAAAGTGATTAATAAAAACTGTATTTAATAACAAAGCTATTTGTCATCATTTAAAACTCAAGCACAAAATTAGTCATGTTGTAGTTTGTGTTGTCATAATAGTATACAGCTTTTTTTTTTTTTTTTTTTTTTGCCTAAGACCTTCCTTTTAAAAATTAGCAAGTATTTGCTTTCCCTAAAATACATACTGAAATACATATTTCTGGAGTTCCTGCAGACGAGCCCATGGTCACCCTTGCTGTCAGGTTGCCTGGGCCGTCAGTGGGATATTTGCTTGCATGGGGGCTCTGAAAAGCCCAAATCACCCAAAGCAATAGGAATTAACAGGATGCACCAAGGTGCTGCTCTGCGTGGATCCCTGTGTCCCCCTGCCATGGGATTTTCCCTTTAACAGATAGTCTAGATCAGGCACTAGCAAATTTAGCAGGTGGTCTAACTTGTTCAGCATTAGCCCTAAGTTATTAAAACATAAATAATACTAGATGTATGCGTGTGCACCCAAAACTCACGCTAGGCTTTGTTTACTGACTCTGTGATTTAATTACTGTTTGAAGACGGCCCGAATTAGCTGTTAATTGATTTAATTATCCAATTTGTTTGTTTCAGGCATGATTCCAGCGGAGCTGCAGCAGCTCTGGAAGGAGGTGACGAGCTCCCACCCGGCGGAGGAGGCGGCCAGCAACAACCACAGCAGCCTGGACCTCTCCACCAGCTGCGTGTCGTCCTCGGCGCCCTCCAAGACCTCCCTGCTCATCAACCCGCACGCCTCCACCAACGGGCAGCTCTCGGTGCACACTCCGAAGCGGGAGAGGTAGGTGCTGGCGCAACGCGGGCGCTTGGTCGTCTCCTCTGCCGTGCGGAAGAGCCTCCCCTGGGCTCGCTCCTTTTCCTCCTAATTGTGTCCAAGTGGCCGCCACTGACTAATTAGCAGCGTGTTGAATAATGCGGCAGGGGGAAAAATCATACGATGAGTATAAGATGTTTTAAGGCTTCTTAAGGCTTCTTGGTGTCGCCCTTGAATGCATTAGAGGTAGGAGGTCTTGAGTCGGTCGCTCCTGGGTATTTGGCCACAAGTCACGTGCGTTTTGGTCAAGTTTTAGGGCTTATTGTGCAACATGTTTGTCTTTTTTCTGCGTTATCTGCTTTTGCCCAACAGACTAGATTCGAGTTCCTCTGCAAAATAATGTGCGTGTTTCCAAGTGCGGATAAAATTAAGCAGTCGGTGTTGTTTGGCTCTTGAGTTGATATGCACTTGCTGGGCTAAAGTTGTTAAAACATTCTTTTGGGGGGGTCTGAGGAACCTGCTGTCGGGCAGGTTTGGGGAAACAGCCCCAATGGCATTTGCTTCCCATGGCCGCTCCAGGGAAGGGCGGCTGTGGAGCCGTGGCTGCCCGCGGAGCAGCACAAGGTGCTTTGCATTCAGGAGAGCCCCCTTGCCCATCTAGCAATGTTATATCAGACACTAGTGAGGGCTGGATTTTATGGAAACTGATGGCTTTGTCTTTCTGTCCTCCTTTCATTCATTAGAAACAGGGTAATGGAATTTTTAAGCCATAGAATTTATATTTCTGGTGATCTGGAAGTAGATTGATAGGGAAGTTATATAAATACCTCTTACATCTTTCTAATATTAAGAAAATAGTGCTGGTTGGAAAAGATGGTTTTAGAGAAGAACACACCCAGCGTTTAAAAGTGTAGCTGTTTTGATATTATAATGTATATGGCATCATTTTATACCCATTACAAGGACATGTGGGAGAACATTAGCGTATGCATTTATAATGCGTGGAGGTGACAAGGACATGGTTGTCATAAAGTCTTGTGTGTGATGCTAAAAACAATTTGATGTTTGTTAAACAGTTAAATTTGGTTTTTGCTGCACATAGAGCTGAGCAAGATGGGTTTATGACTTTCCAGCATTTTTTTTAATCTATGTTTTTCTTACTCAGTTTATAAAACAAAAACCCATGCAGTGAAAGAGATCTCTCACTGAATAGATGCATGTGCTGTCTGCTAATGGCAATCTAATCAAGGAAACAATATGCCATTGCTGTTTAGTTTGAAACACAGTGGAAACATATGAATCTGTTCTGAAGTAAGAAATTGCTTTCTGTACACTGTCAAGGAGAACTGGAAATCCGTGTGTCTGAGGGCTGTTGCGTAATTGCAGCCCGAAGGCAATTCAGCTCTACAAATAAGGTGATACATATGCTTTTATTAGTGAAGTTCCAAATAAATTAATGAGGAAAGTGTAAACATGCCACAGTATTGCCTGAGACTCTATTAGGTTAGAAGACTTAAAATCCTCAGTCATTGCACTGAGAGGTGTCTTGTGAAAGCTTGCTGTTATGCTTTGCTTAATATCTACTGAGTTCTCCTCAATATCAAAATGCAAAACTAAGTGTATTTAGGAATACAAGTAAGAGGGCTGTGGAGTTTGCTTTCCCTGGGCTGTTTGGTACATGGCAGGCTTACGCCATCCATTTGCTGCAGTGATTGAATTACATCTGTGTCCATCAGCAGAGCAGGAGCCAGCACCCCGACGAATGCCTGCTGATGCACTTAGGGGTTTTGTTGCAGTCTCATCAGGCATCGTGGTGCCTGCCTGCATTTCATGTGACATACAAACTCCTCTTGTTTAGCTGCGTTGCACTGACTTCCCCTTTGGAAGGGGATTTAGCTGCCGTCAGGGCGTTGGGGCTGGTGGTGAGCAGGGGGAAAGATGAGCTGTGCTGTGTAGATTTGAAAGCACACAGGAACTGGGAGTGCTTGCAGAAGAGAGAGCCTAGGCATATGTGGGATTTGAGTTAGTTTTTGATTGCAAAGGTGAAGATTACGAATAACTGTGGGTCTGACTGGAGTGTGACTTGGCTAGAGCTGGAGTGTGGTCTGTGTATTTCCCTGTGCCCAGATGGTGCAGGAGGACGTATGTAATACAACAAGGTTTGTGGAACTGCCCAAGTTGAGGTGAACCGGGACTGCTGAAGGGCTGCAGGGGAGGTGTCATGGTGGACGACAAGTTGACCATGAGGCAGCAGTGTGCCCTCGTGGCCAAGAAGGCCAATGGGATCCTGGGCTGCATTAAGAAGAGCATCTCTAGCAGGTCGAGGGAGGTGATCCTGCCCCTCTACTCAGCCCTGGTGAGGCCGCATCTGGAGTACTGTGTCCAGTTCTGGGCTCCACAGTACAAGAGGGATGTGGAGCTGCTGGAGAGAGTCCAGCGCAGGGCTACAAGGATGATCAGGGGCCTGGAACATCTGCCCTATGAGGAGAGGCTGAGGAAGCTGGGCCTGTTCAGCCTGGAGAAGAGAAGGCTGAGAGGGGATCTAATCAGTGTATATAAATACCTCAAGGGAGGGAGTGCAGAGGACGGTGATGGTCTCTTTTCAGTGGTGGCCACTGATAGGACTAGAGGAAATGACCGGAAGCTGAAACATCAAAAATTCCATAGGAACTTAAGGAAAAATTTCTTAACAGTGAGGGTGACAGGGCACTGGAACAGGCTGCCCAGAGAGGTTGTGGAGTCTCCTTCTCTGGAGATCTTCAAAACCCGCTTGGACGCAGTCCTGTGCCACATGCTCTAGGTGACCCTGCGTGTGCAGGGGGGTCGGACTAGATGATCTCTAGAGGTCCCTTCCAACCCTAAGCATTCTATGATTCTATGAGGTATGGACCTTTCTGCATGTCCCTGCACACGCCGGCAGCTTGGCCTGGCCCGGCAGGTTGTTGCTGAGCGCGTGGGTCGCTGCTCTTCCATCAGCTTTCCTGCTCTTTCCTGAGCACAACTTAGTGTGTTTGTCACCCGGAGATGAAGAGCAACCTCTCTGAAGGGCCTAGAAGGCAAAACTTGTCCGTTTGCAGGTAGCGTTTTCTTGGGAAAAGCGTTGAGCTGCTCTGAGACTTGCTCTTGACTCGGAGATCCCTGAGTGCCATTTCAGTGCAGCAAGTGTTAGTGCAGTTATCTCTAGCTTAAAAGTCACTTGGCTGATGACAGAGCACATGGAGTGCAACACTGGTGGAGTTTGCTGCTAGCTTTGGTCTGACACGACCAGGAGCTATTTATTTAGACTTAAACAACAATAAAAAGCACATAGTAAAAGCTGCAAGTGTCCTAACAGTTAACCACAACCACATCATAATGACTGCCCAGCAGCAATAAATTATCATATACAGGTAACATTAACTTTTAGGGGGTGCCGTAAAGTGGAGCTTTCCCCCCTGCCCCTTGGGCTTTGGAGCAGGAGTGGCCTGCAGGACACAGGCTGGTCGTGTGGGAGTTACTATAATCGTCCATCCTCTGGCACATGTCACTGGGATCGTTCGCTCTGTGTTTTATGGGGTTACTGATCCCATAGCTCAGATCTGGAGGTTGCTGAAAGATCTGCAAAGCAGGAGCAACTCCCTCGATTTCAGCAAGGTTATAAGCACCTGTATAAAGCAGCCGGAGAGCAGCAGCCCTGCTGAACGCGTTGGGTGAATACACATTTGAGTTATAAGCAAGAGTTGTAAAATAGCAGGAGAAATAGAATAATTGGCTGGCTGGTGTGCCCGTGCCCATGCCCAGCCTGGCAGTGTGTAGTGAGAAGTGTGAGTGCTCTGCGGGCTGCCGGAGAGGGCAGGGCTGGCACCGGCGTGTGACACTGGGGTCACAGCGTCGGCCGTGTATAGCTCAGCTGCAACTGCGTGACAGAAAACGTCTTTATGGCAAATAACAGCATGCGAGCACCCAAATCCAATTGACTTAATACATGTGGAAGCAGGAGGCATCCTGTGCTTGTGGGTGCGGGTCTGGGATGGCAGCATTGCTGCGCATGGGATTCAAGTGCTAGATGTGTATGGCTTTTGCAGAAATGGAACAATTCCAGCTACAAATAAAGGGTTAATGCTTTCCTTCATTTGAGCTTTAAATGTATATTACCTCTATGCTTTTGTCCCACATTTTGCCCAGTTTCTGTAAGTAGCAGCAGCTCTGGGGTTTGGTGCACAGCAATCTGTTAAGGAGATAAATAATCTGCTCTGGTATGACACTCCTACTCTCCTCTTTAATTTGTCTTACACAAGGAAAATTATAATTAAATCATTCAGGGTAAACCCTTGAGTGTAGAGAAGGAAAAAACACACTTTGGTAAAGATTGCCAATAGAGACCAACTTCCCTGTTGTGCCGTGCAGAGACATTTATCAATATTCAGCACTATTAAAGAGAGAACATTTCGTGTGATTTGTGAGGCGGATGCCAAAGCTCAAATCAAGGCTTGTTAAGATCCTTTCCCCATGCAATCATGGGCATTCAGCATCATTAGAATTCAGCACTGACTGTGTGTTTCATGCTTTGATTTTACTCAGACAATTTAATAATGTTTATTGTGCTGATTATATATATAAATTCACTGAATGCAATAAACATACCTCAGTCATCAGTACCCTAAGGGAAATATTTAGTTATAGATACTTGTATTCACTCAGGATAAGTGAAAGTGAGACCATCAGCCAGCATGCAAACCTCTCATCATCTTATCAGCATTTGGGTTTCTCCAGTAACCAGTGTTTTTTCTATGTAAGTAGGTAAATAAATAACTGGAGGCAGTGAAGTACAGCTGTTGTGCTTAGTAACATCAAGGACGGGACCCCCTTTTTAGTGTCATTGCACCACATCTTGGTTAGAGAAAGCTTTGTTATTTTGTGAAGACCAACTGCAAAACAAAGCTGGTGAACATGTGGTCACCTCAGGTGATTACTGACTTCCCAACCTGGCAAGTATTGGTGAATCCTGAAATGTGCATGTATAGAAATATCCCGTTTGCAGTAGGTTTCGGAAAGCGAAGTGTAGCAGGATTCACCGCTCCGTTAGGGTGGGCAGAGCTCCTTCCAGTGGGAGCTGGAGCAGGAGGTCTGCAAGCCCCTCGCCCTGCACACACGGGAGTCCCTCAAACCCGCTAGAAACTCTGCCCTTGCTGCCACAGGAGGTAAAGACTGTACGTCCAAGAGGCCTTTCTCCATCCTTCATCCCGTGTTTGACTTCTGGTGTCTTCATTCCCCTTCCTGCCATAATTGACGCGTGTCCTTCCACTTAAGGAAGCAGCCATCTCGTAGGAAAAATAGATAGAATAAACAAGGAGATATTTAAATGACTTTTTTTCTTGCCAGCATCTCAGGAGGAAGGAGTATTGAGAAAGCTCTGGAAGGAAATGAGAGGGATGGCATGGCAGGCCAGTGATCTGCTGTTTAGGCTTAACACGTTGGATTTGACTGTTGTTCTCTCACATGCCAGCTGATCCTCCATCAAAATCCCAGGGCCCTTGGATGAGGGCACTGGGATTCAGCACACAATTAAGAATTACAGATTTTGATCCATTATTAATGCTCGGGATGAAACAGTTCAGCCTACAGTCCATATGCTCCCAGGGCCTGATCCTCTCTTGGCCTCCGTTGTTGTGTAGTCCTTGGCATCCATTCTGCACTGGTGCCAGCCTCAAATCTGCTCATCCGTGTCAGCTTCCCTCGGTTGCTCCATGCCATTGGTTCTTGCTCGTTGCAATTCTTCATCGGCAGAGTTTTGAGTGTTCCTAGATGAGTTTAGCTCAAATCCATTGCCCCTTTTAAAAAACAAAGGGTTCTCTGCAACATTTCCTCCCAGAAGGTATTGTCACCTTTGGGAGTGGAGCCAGGGCATTTCACCTTCTGGGTGGCCACAGAGGAAGCTTGAGCGGTTGTCTCTGTGCCTTCTCTCTCCATGTGCTTTGGGACTTGTACCTGTCAGGTGCATGCCCTTCCCCTCCACTGTTTGTGGGTCAGATGGAGGAACTTATGGTGGAAGGGTTGGAGGAGGAAGGTGTCTTCCTCACTGAGTGGCTGCTTGCCACGGCCCTTCCCAAGGTCGGCAGGATGGCCAGGCTCAAGGAAAGGGCAAAATGTGGATGTTTTTCCTGCTAAATGCCTTGAAGTTCTCAGAAAAACACTCAGTGTGCATGATGACTCAAGGTCCTCAGCTGGTGGCCATGGCTAAGGAACCTTGTGCTCCTCAGTAAATCCGGCTCGGAGCATCCCGCTGCCGTCTCCAGCCGGCACCCTCTTCGCAGAAGAGCAGTTCCCCTGGGGTTCTCGGGGCTCTGTCCTCCTGCGTCACTCTTCTCTGTAATCAGCTCTGAAAATACCGTGACTCAGAGCTATCATTGCGTATCTCTGGCTTTAACCTCATCAAGAACTTCTTGCTGTTCTCATTTGTCAAGCTTGGGTGCATGTTGTCCTCTGCATTTCTGCTCCCACTGCCGTCCCCTCCGCAAATCGCTCTCACGAGACCGCGTCCCCTCCGCCTGTGCTGAGCTCCTTAATGAAATTACGCATTTCAGAGGATGGTTCCGCTGATCCCCGAAGAGCCAATCCTGGTTAATTTTTGCTCCCCTGCAGACGGTGCGAAGGGAGGGGATCGGCAGCGCCGGCTTCGCGGTCCCCACGCGCCACCAGGGCAGTCCAGCGGCTCCTGGTCACAGGCAGTGCCGCCCCGCCGTACAGCTCCAAACTCCAAGCTCATGTATCAAAAAGCACTTAAAATAGATTGGGTGAGCCTTGGCAGACGCGTAGCAGAACTTTTCCAAATTTTAGCATATGTATTGTTTTATTCCTCCATCTGGCCGACAGATCATTGTTTGATATCGGAGTGCTTTGCATATCTCCTCCCTTTTCTTGCAACCGAGATACTTACATGTGCATTTAATACAGCTTAATGCTATTTTTACATACCAGAGGAATAGCTGATGGCTTTCTGTTAATTGCGTGCACTTTGCAGTTAAACTTTTACTAAAGCATTCCTGTCTAAATACTTGAAGTCCAATGAAAACTTTGTCCTCTTCTTTTATTAGAGGTGTTTATGTAGTAGTCTTAAAAAGTGACCTGTTTTTGGTTTACTGCACCGTGGATTCCCGGTATTTTTATATCCTCCTGTGTGCAAGTTGTCCTTCCTCAGCGTTTGCTCTGGAAACCTCGCTATCCTAAAGAGCCAGACAGGGAGCTAATGAAGAGCCGTTTTATTTTCTATCATACATATCACAGCCGGAGAGTGGAAAAGAAACACCCTTGAAAATGCCATAAAAGTGGAGGAGAAGTTAGGTGATTTTTGTGTGACTGTTTTCTCTGCTGTTCAATAAAAATCAAGCAGTTAGTATGACAGCTGTTATATCATGTTATATTGTACCGCTAAGATATTGAGTAGCATTTAAAGTAAAACTCCACCATTAAACTGTATAAACTTTATCCGTTTCACTATGGTTTAATGGAAAAAAATGAGTTTTTCAATAAAATGACATCATTTTTCCCAGGTTGTAATGTTCGCTTTACAACGTTTTTCTTTAATTCAATTTATTTTACTTTTCTTTTCCTTGGCATCCCTTTTTTTTTCTTTTTTTTTTTCCTTTTTTTTTCTTCTCCCTGTTCGGAGAGGAGGAAATCTCTTTTCGTTGAGCACGAGGTACCGCTCAGACCTTTTTTCCCTTCTCTCCAACCCCCCAAACATCTTGTGCTAATCTGGAACTCCTTTATATTGGTCAGACAGGGCTATATTTTCAAAGTGGCGCGATGCACTTTGAAATCAAATAATTTGTTAATGCGATGCGTAACTCTACCTGCCGCGTATTTGAGGGCCGGGGGATGGAGCCCGAGTAAAATCGTAATTTATTCCTTGCTGCCTGGGTCTGAGCAAGATTTGTGTAATCCAGACAGGTATTTTTCCATATCGCTGGCGTTTTTAAGGGGGTGGGGATTTATTATTTCTTTCTCTATGCGGAGGAGAGGCATGTGCGCATTATAAAGTGTATTCTTCTCATTAAGACAATGGGGTAAGCCCAGGCGGGGAGGCTGCTAATACGCGTTGCAGCTTGTCAGCCCGGGCCGCGTGAATGAAGGAGATAACTCTTCCTCCGGGAAAGCGTCTCGGGAGCCGAGCAACAGACACGCTGGCCGGAGCCTTCTTTTAACTGCAATTTTCCTTTTATTCTATTTTTTGTGTGCACGCACTCAAAAATAGCATCGCGAGGGCTCCTGAAATACCGCCTCATCCGCGGAGCGCGATTTCCCCGGCACAGGTGGTGCTAATATAGGACAGTCCCCTAGGCACTTGTCGCCAGGAGTTGTACAGCTTGTTCGGTGTCTGCATCCATATGGCAAGCTGTCCCGTTCCTGGGCAGACATTGTAGCTGTGCCTGTGGGTGCTGTGGCCAATGGAGTGGAAAAAGTCGATTTTTTCCCACTCTCGGCAACCCGCGTTGTGCTTGTTTGTTTTACTGTGGAACGCAGGATAAAGTGGAGAGGGAAAAGGGGGGAAATATATAAGAACATAACGATGTAAGAATAATGATATTAACCCCCACCCGGACGGAGGTGCTCGTGGTGGCACCTGTTTATCCTTGGAGCTGTGGGCTGATCCGTAGGTGCTGCAGGCTGGCTCCGGGTCTCCCTGCAGGAAGCCTCCCTTGCAAGAAACCTTCTCACTGTTTTTCATTCCCCGAATTAACTCATGGTGCAAAGCAGCAAACGCTGTATATGTCCATGCACTTTTATACCTTTTTCTAAAATCTCTTTTTTTTTTTTCCCCCATTTCCCAGTTCTCACGGGGACCTGTGGCACCGAGCCCCGCAAACAGGGTTTTATGGCTACGCTGGCATCCCTCGTTGTGGTGCCAAGTGTTTTCCCCACTTTCCTGCAGCTATTTGTTCTGGCTTTTAGTAAACACAAACAAATAGGCAGCGCGGCACCTGCGGCGGCAGATGCTGTTTGCGCTACCTGCGCAGCTCCGGCTCCGCGCGCTTCCCTGGGGACGCGCGCTCCCGGCGCCGCTCCGCGCGCTCCCCGCGGCAGCCGCCTGCGGAGGCAGCGCGTGCTAAATCGCCGATTTAATGGTATTTCTCCATCCTAGCAGTAATTTACCGGCATCAATTTCTGGGTGTTTTTCAGAACACCGCTGTTTTAGGGAGTAGTGCATGGAGGAAGGCCCAATTCCAGCCTCTCTGCAATGTGGTGGTCGCCTGGTGGAAAATACTGCAGTGAATAGGCCGGGTTAATCATGGCCATGATGTACGATGAGTCTGTGTGAAGGTGGGAGAATTGCCTCTGCCCTAAATGTAGCGGAATGCAACTGTTTTGTTAAAGAAGAATAGATCCCGTTTTGCTGGGATTTCATTTCCTATAAATTCAAGTGTAACAACAGAATATAAGTTACAGTAAAATAACGTTGGCAAACAAGGCCTTTTGTGCCAAGTGCGTGTGGCTGTTTGTAATTTTACACCTCGGTCCTGGTGAAGACCAAGGTGTAATCCTGTATTTTTCAAAGCTGAGCGTTTCTTAAAAGCGTTCCTGAACGGGGGCCAAAGCCTCGCGCTCGCCTCCTCGCCTGCCCCGAGAGCTGGGTGTGTGGGAGCAGCGGCGTCGCGGGCCTGGAAATCGCTATGGGGTGGGAGAACGAAGAAAGTGGTAGGATCACATTTTTTTCCTAATTAAACTAAGATACTGAATCAGTCCCTTTTCATCTGAATAAATTAGAGGACTGCTCAGAGAGGAATAAAATGAGATTTAACAAGGATAAGTCGAAAGTAGTGCAGATAGGAAATAAAAATTCCAAACTGCGTGTTGGAAATGACACATCCGCTGCTTAGCATCAATTACATGGGAAAGGGCTGAGGCGTAATAGGGACTGCGGAATTAAGGTGGGACCTTCTGGGCCACGTCTTGGCTAAAAAGGTAGACACGTCATGGGAGGTATAAACATATATGTTGCCTTCGAGTCCTCTTTTTTTTTTTTCTCTTCCCTGTTATACATTATGCAAAACCAGTTGCACCACAATTAGAGTGTGATGTACAATTGGCTACTTTCTGGCAGGAAGGATAAAGAGAAACTGGAGCAAATACAGAAGAGAACAGCTCAGATGATAAAGGGGTTGGAGGGAATAGGCTATGAAGACAGATTAAAGGGAATTAAAGATCTACACTCTGGAAAAATAGAGGCTCTAGGAGGATGTGATTATGGTGTGTAAGTTCATGAAGGGATGCTACAAAGGGGAAGAGGGGAAAAAAAAGTTGTTCTCATTAGTTAGCAATGCTGGAACTGAAAATCCAGCGTTTCAAATCATGTGTGTCCAGGTACATTTGATGTACTTTTCACTGTAGTAGCTAGGCACAAAGTTGAAATAAAAGGGAAAAAAAAAAGTGATCTTTTTAAGTAGTAAAGAAACTCGTTAATGGTAAATTGAAGTGCAGGGATGGAACTTCCACATGAGATAAGTGGTAGTGGTTTTTTTTTTTTTTTTTTTTTTTTTTTTTTTTTTCTTTTTTTGCAATGGACGCTTCTTTGAAGGGTCCGCTCAATTCCTCTCAGGAAATTATGTAGGACAGGGGCAGCCCAGAGCCTGTGGCTGCTCTGTGCAGGTTCAAAAGTGGGGGATGACCACTGAAGAGGTATATAGTACATTGAGAGTATCTTAATCGTGCTATATATACCTCTTTAAATCGAAAACATCAGTTTGTAGATTAAAAGCAGAAGATGATTGTTGCAATTACCCAGTCTGGTTCTGCTCTTGCAGCGGGTGGAGGGAGGGCTGGGAGCCAGATTAGGTCTTGGTCCCGCTGCCGCTCCGGACAGCGGGAACTGGAGGAGAGCGGGCGCCCGGCACGCAGCGATTCCCAGGCCTTCCTGGCCTTGGGTGCCAGTGGCAATGCCGCGTCGATGTGGTTTTTCATTAGAGGTGCACGCTCGTTCAAACTGGGTGAAATGCTATTTTTGTGTAAATTCATGGAAAATTGCTCCAAGGAAGAGACAAGATGTTGTTATCTTTAGAGATGGTAAGAGGTGCTGGTAGGAGCATCTTTTCTGTATCTTGCCTGATCTTGGTGAAGAAAGGTGCCCCTGCTTGAGCAGGGGGGTTGAATTAGATGATCTCTAGAGGTCCCTCCCAACCTCAACCATTCTGTGATTCTGGGAAATCCTGCAGGATTTCAGCCTGTAGGCTCTAGTTTTTACCCGTTTTATCTTAAATTGGCATCATCCTTTTAAAATGTAATCTACCATTCCTGTTACTTCCAATAGGGCTTGATGAGCTTCTTGCAGTCCTAGATCTAGATGTGGTCTAAAGCAGAAGGGAAGGAGGGAAAAGATGGGCTTAAAAAGTAACCCAAAACATACAGTCCAAGTAAAACGCTCTGTGAGAGCCATCACCTTTACTGAAGGCCCTGATTCTGCCGAGCTTCATCCACCAATAAAATGGAAACTGTCCTGCTTGAGTTCAGATCAAATACCAAAAAAAGGCCATTCTGCTGATTTTGGGTGCAGGTCACTCGGTCATATGCAGAGCATGAGCAGATGCTTCCTAACTGCGCGAGGAAAATCAAGGAGACTTCTTGGTATCATCAGCTTCCCCCTGTGTTCTGGCAACGATTGCTGGCCCAAGCAGATGTGGAAAAGATCCAGTGCAATGTGAAGTATGTCAGCGTCATGAATATTTAAAATACAGTCTGCCGTGTGGCAGAAATATTGTTACTGAGGCTCCTGCTTGCTTGGTTTTTGTATCTGCCCGTGAGTTTTTTGCCACTGTTTCAAAGCATGGTGCCCAGTTGGTAGTAGGGGTTGAATAAAACCAGGTATACCAACAGCTTTCTTGCTGGTGTTCGGTCACTGTTGTCACAGGCACCTGCAGCATTTCTGTCTCTTTGGGGTATCCTGCCCTTCTGGCTCCTCCTCTGGGCTTTGCTGTCTGTGGTTTCTCCATCGCGTGTGGTTCCGTGTCCCAGAACGTGAGTGGGCCGTGGCATAGCAGATCCTTTGCGGAAGTTCATCGGCTGTGATGATGTGAGGGACTCGTGCTGTTCAGGCACAAGGGGAGTTGTTGGAGGGCATGGCGAGTTTGCTTCCATGGCTTCTGGAGATCTGCAGCAATTTATGTTACTGAGCCTCAGGAATGCACGGTGCAAAATGCTCTGTTTATCCTTTTATTACTTTGAAAATTACCTGTTGTTGTAAAAATCGCTTCCACTAACTAGTGCTAACTCCCCAATCCCCTACCAGGAATAGGCCTCCTTGGGAAGGAGAGGGTGACAGAAGCAAACACCTACTCTAATGTGTCATTAGAAATCAAACAGACCCCAAACTGGCTAGTGCTTGCCAATGTTCTGGCCTTCTGAAATACTGCTGCAGGCAGGGAGATCGGAGATGCATCCAGATTTTGGGAAATGTGCTTGCATACAGGCAAAATATTATGGAGCAATTAAAAATATATGTTTATATTGTGCCCACAAAACTGTTTGCTTGTGTATTGGATTTAAATCTTCCTTTTCCACCTCTATTTGCGTAAACAAAGCGAGTGCTTAGATGAACTAACGGGAAACAGCGCTCTCAGTTCATTGCCATGTCTGGATCCTTCCCATGTTATACCCTCGTCTGTATAACACTGCCCTTGGTTTTGTTTTGAGGTATTTCTTATGGATCTGTCACTGAGCAAGTGTCATCTGTGAGGTCATCCAGAGTGACATGGCTAAAATAGCAGTAACCTGGTACTGACACATAAGATCACCAAAATGCACTGCTGAAAAAGTCTCAGATGGTAAAAACTAGCAGCAACGTGACCAGCTGCCCACTGCTTTTTCTTTAAACACGGGGTTTTCTTTTCTTCTTGAAAGCATCTACCTTTGCCAAGTTTCAGAAATTGCTGGGCTTCTGCTGAATGGTGATGGAAAATGTATAGGTGTTAAGTATGTTGTGCTTAGCATCCTGTTAGCAAAATGACCTTTTAAGTTCCTGTTTATGGTCAACACCAGGCTTTGTGGTTATTGATGGCCCCAGAGGTGGACATCCTCAGCGGAGCTGAGCTGGATGCTCTATTGGTCATTTGGTCAACTTCCTTGGCCACAAGACCAGCCTACCATGTCCTGCCTTGCACAATATCCTTGGAAAGCCAAGAGATTTACACTTGGATTTAGGAAAGAAATACCAACCTGTGTAGGATTCCTGCTGTTGGCTTGGTCATAGCCTTTAGGCTGTTGCATGGAAACGTGAAAAAACCCTGCCAGGGGTTTCAGTCCAATACAGTGAGATGTACAGGGCTGTAGAGCTGCTGAGGACTCGCTCCTTACTTGAGGGCATGTGGCCTTTCTCTAGGAGTCTTGGCATATGGGAACATTCATGGTGTAAATGAACATGCTGAGTTTTTTGAGTTGTCCCACGCATTGAAACTGCTCCTCTCCTGGTCTTCATGGCCTTCAGAGGAGCCTGGGCTTCTCCTGCTTTTCCTGCTACCCTGCTGGAGGGAGGGCGGTTTATTCAGGAGAAAAAGGGAACTCCCATAACTGGCTTTGCAGCAGAAACCAGCGTTTTGGTGAATCACACTGGTAGCACAGGCAGGGCTTTGGTTGTCGTTATTTCCCCAGTTATTTTCTTCTGACACGTACAGAGAGCGTTTGACGTCCAGCCTGTCTGGCTTGAGCGAGCAGCGATCCCTCAACCATCGATGAAATGGGTGGCAGAGCTTATTTTTTTTTCGCATTTCTTTGTAAGGAAAGCACTGGTGCCTTTATTCTTTTAAAAACTCATCAGACAGAGCTTCTCCCTGCTTGCGTGTTTTAAAAACCGATTACATTAAACCAGTGCAGTATTTTTGTATTATTTCCTTACAGTATTTCCTTACAGAAAAAGCCTTTGCAAGAGGAGTTTTGTAGGTTCATTTTTCTTTTTAAGGAACAAACTTGCTGGGTTTGTGTGTGTGCACGTGTATGTGTGAGTGTTTTTGTATATATGTGTGAATATATGTTTACTTTAAGAACTATTTAGAAGCAGTCAGAACCACAGTTTGGGTCTGGCAGGAATTTTTCATGCAGCTTCTCTGTATGTGAGGTAGCATCGCAGGAGTATGTTCCACAGTGACTTGCTATGTGCTTAAGAAATAATACAAAAATAAAATTTTGTTACACTACACAGGCAAGTAATATTACAGAACAGGAATAAATGGCATTTCCACATGTGTATAAGCATAAAATAGCAAAAAGTAGGTGTTTATCCATAACGTTACCTGTAAGCCGGGCTAAAATAAGTCATAAAACCACACCTAGATGCTGGTATGTGTTCATATCCTTTGTGTATGTTTGAAGTTCATAATATGGCACAGGCATACTCTAGCAAAAAAGATTGCTATGAAAGATAGATATGTGCGCGAGCATAAAATAGGGATTTTAATATTATTTTGACATTTTTACGTTTAAAGTCATCTAAGATTATGGAAGTTGTTGCAAAAATAATTCCTTTACTTAAGAAGTTTCCATGCAGAAGTTGAATAAAAGAAGATATTTTAGAATATGGTTCATCAGTTAGTACAACAGATACATTTCCCTGAGCACCACATGGCCTGGATCAAAGGGTCTCATGACTGGGATCAGTGCAGCCAAATCATTACGTATTGATTGGAATCCCGCTGAAGGATTAACCCCTTCGTGTGCGCCAGGATTTGTGCTTTAACCCGGGTTTCGGTGGTTAGGAAGCTTAGGGGCATTTCTGCCAGATCTTCATGGGGTCGAGAGCCCCCGCTGGCCCCTCGCGCTGAGGAGCCCTGCCATGGTCCCCTTCTCACGATGCATTTCACTTTTGAGAATGCTGCTGAATCCTTTCACTGGGATACAAAAAGGCTGTGCTTGCGCAAATAAATAAACAAAACAAAAAGACAAAAAAATCCCACAACATCCTGCAAGACAAAAAAGAAAGTATATATCTATGTATAGACATATAGTTATATATAGATAATGTGGTGGGAAAGCGGGACTGCAGACCCAGTGCTTTTCCTCTTTCCATGGTGTCATGGAAGGCCTTAGGTCCAGGTCCTGCTGTGTTTTAAGAATACATTGCTGTAAGGGGATGACTTCTCATCCTAATGAAGTTGGCTTGTAAATATGCAATGCTCGTAAATTTCTCACCAAAATATTAAGCAGGTCTGTCAAATGATTTCTTCCCCCTGTCCATGTTGATTTAAATTCTATACAAAGCTTTTAATTAATGAATGAAATGTGGGAGGGTAGCTAAGTACGAATGACACATGCTTCGCTGCAAATGGTATTTAATTCTGTTTTGAAAAGAAAAGGGCAGATCAGCTGGGTACCACGGGATGAAAGGGTGTCCCGAGGTGTTTGTGGCGGTGAATCCGTGCAGTTACAGCCCTTGCTCTCCTTCTTTCCCGCAGTTTATCCCACGAGGAGCACTCGCATAGCCATCCGCTCTACGGACACGGCGTGTGCAAATGGCCGGGCTGCGAGGCCGTCTGCGAAGACTTCCAGTCGTTCCTCAAGTAAGGAATGTTGCTTGGCGCCGCCCGCGCCGCGCGGGAAGCATGTCTGCGCGTCGTGTCACCAACGGGGGCCTGATCCAAAGCCCACGGGAGTCCACGCAAAATGCCCTTCAACTTCAGTGGCTTTTGGATCAGGCCCAAGAACTTTTTAGCAGGGGATAGTAAATTATCCCTGTGGGGAAAGTATGGTCTTGTACAGTCTATTGCTATAAAATACAGTGTTGGCAATTCTGCAGCCCGCTTTTTTTTTTAATTATTATTATTTTTTTAAGTTGCAGTACTGATAATGTAAATAATATAACCTTGACTTAACCTTGGTTTCACTTTAATTTAGAAATCTAGTCTGAAATTAGCGTCGTAATTGAACAGAGCATTGCAGAGTATCACGTGAAATTTAATTTGTGTCAAATAAGTAACTAATGAACAAAGTCTAAACTCCTAAAAATAAGCTGTAATTATATTAATTGGGCCCCTGCAGTTTGCTGCAGACCGTTCCTTGCTGCCAAGGAGCCCGTCGCGCACATGGTGTGCGGTAGCGCAAGCATCCAAGGCAGGGGAGGAGAGACAGCCCAGCTCCTCCACGCAGCTTAATTCTGCTCCTGCCTCTTGAAGGAATCCCCCAGCTCTTAGTTACGTCCTTCTGAGGCAACTCCTTGGATTTTTGGAGGGTAAGGGAGGAGAGGAAGATAGCAAGTGAGAGGATGTCTCTTGTATCTGAGCTACAGATAGGTTTTTGCTCTCGGAACAGAATGGGCCAGTTCTGCTTCCACTGAAATCACTGGCAAAAATCCTCCTGAATTCAGTAGGAGCAGCATTGGGTCCAAGCATGAGCATATATTGGCAATAAGGGATGATAGAGTAATGAGAAGGCTCTCATTACAAGAGGATTACAAAATAAGAAGGTGCTAGTCATAAATTTCCATGAAGGGTGGCCTCTCTTCTTTTAATTCATCCTGTTGTTCACTTAAGTGAAATAAATGCTAATCTCTACATACTTGCCAGCTCATTCATATTCATATGCTACACTATAGCATTTAGACCTTTGAAACAATTCAGATTTTTATGACGTTTTAGCACCAGGAAGGGTGCTG
The DNA here is from genome assembly GCF_059628265.1 of Tinamus guttatus. NCBI lineage: Eukaryota > Metazoa > Chordata > Aves > Tinamiformes > Tinamidae > Tinamus > Tinamus guttatus. Next base: position 428,806 of record NW_028289081.1, on the reverse strand, counting down.
TGATAGCCTTAGATCCTGGAGTAGTCGTAGTCCCACAAGGTCATCACGTGTCATCTCTTCTTGCCATGGTGGTATCCTCTGTTCCTCATCATCCCCATCATTCTGCTGGTTTTGGTGAGACTTCTTGGGGTGCAGTGTGCTCCTCGATGTGGTTATGTATAGAGTCAAAAATCCTTTGATATTTTTAAGCCGCTTCAATGAGTGGACCAAGTCTGACATTTCCCCCGGAGGAGATGCTGAGAGCCGTCGAGAGGTAGATGTAGCCTGAAAACCGTCACAAGCCTAAGCTGGAGGTGAAGTGCTCCTCAGCAGGAGATGGTTTCATCTCCTCCTAGTTCCAAATTTTTGTTTATCACTTACCCTTTCAAAGCATCCTTTTTTTAATTTTTAAATTTGTTTCCCTTTCCCTTCGGAATCTTTCAATGGAAATATCTTGTGCGACTTTCTTAAACCCATTGACCGGTGTAAATTTTCTCATTATTCAAATTCTACAATGCAAGAAGCTTGCTCCAGATGAAGTTGCATTGTTTGGGGTGATATTTAACCCAGAACAAATGGCAAAATGAATGTCCCTGGGCAGCCTATTGACACTGTCAGGAAGGGAGCATTTCTTCAAGTCTCCTGTGGAGCACCCATCCTTAAATTATATTGGCATTTATGAAAATTCATTCTGCGATGAAGAGATAATCGGTAGATGCTTTAAGTTTGTTTCTGGTACTTATATAATCCACAAAGGTTTTCTGTCAGCTCCTTAAGAGAAAAGCTGCCGTTTACAAAGCAAGACCCAGCCCATGCAGCAGCTAAGCGTTGCTTAATTTCACTTACCTCTGTAAAAAGGCCTCTTAGAGAAAGCAAAGAGGAGTTATATGTGGAATGAAAGCCCCGTATGCCAATAAAATGATTCTGCAGTAAAGGGAGAAAAAAGGACTCACAGGTCTAAAACATGGTTCATTTCTTTTCCTCCTGAGGAAGAAATATCATAACTGTTGGTAAATCAAAACCAGAGATTTGACACTCTTCTGTGATCATTCTGTAGTGTTTGTTCCCAAGGTGAGGTACACCACAGGGCCCTTGATTTCAAAGATAAATACTGTACAAATAACGATCCTGCTTGTCTTTCACTCACAGCCAACAGGAGGATGCTTATCAGAACCAGCAGATACACAGCCTATTGTATGCGTTTATTTCCCTATTTCTTTCTGAAATAAGTTGCAGTTTTAGTGTTGGGCTGTTTTTTTTTTTTCTTTTTTTTTTTCTTCTAATCTATCAGCCATTGGTTATCATGCGATGTCGCATCAGTTAGCGCTAACTGATAGCAGCAGGGGCTTCTGCTAAGCCTAATGAAACAGCAGCACCCTGCATGGTCCAGAATGCTTCCAGAGCCTAAAAACAAAAACACGTCCGGTGGCACCGCTGCGACCTGCTGGCCTTCTCCCGAGCCCCCGAAAGCAAGGCGAAGGCTGGAGGGCGCACACGTGGCTTGTGTGTTAACTAGGATGATCCCCGGCACAGGCTGCGGCGAAAGAAGCAATCAGGAGCACACAGGCTTTCCTTAAAAACACCCTATATCCTTGATTTCATTTGCATGTGCTTAAGGACCGTTAAAGTGAGAAAAATACCTACACACGTCTAGGTGCAGATAAACATATATGTATATACCCGTATGCAGCAGCTCGCTTAGGAAATCACTACTGGAGGGAGAGTGTTTTTTTTCAGCAAGGGATGCAGGTACCCGGGATAAGATTGAATATGTTTTCATTACCTTTCTTTCTTCTCTTTTGTTTTTGATGGTGATTTGGATGTGTTCAGTTGCTGTTGTGCCCTTTAAAATCACAGTTCTCCCCCAAACACCACGCATGCACCTTTGGGAGCCCCTGCAGTACCGGGAAGCTGCAAATCTGCTCCCTGCAAAATTTGACTTTGAAGACGCCAAGGAGAGCTTATGTGAAAGAAACTACTAAGTGCGCTCTGTAATGTTTTCACAAGTGTTTTTATCATGGTAACATCTTGTTTACTTTAGTTGCCTGCCTAAAACTACTTGGAACATGTTAAGAAAACATTTCGAGAAAGCTCCTACAAAGAGGCTTTTGTTTAGCAGCAACCGGGAGACTGCTCGACTCACAAAGGTGTTAACTTTCAACCCCTTAAGCACTTCCACATGAAATTCCAGCAACTATGTTTGTGGTTTTGCAAAAACAAAGCGCATATTAAAGAAACCAGGTATATGCTAATACATGTTGAAGTAGGCCCGGAAATCATAAATTGTTCCGAGCGCATTAATTGCTGTCATTTGCATGTCAAAACGCTCGGTGGTGAAATCATCTCGGCGCAAACGGAGGCTTTTAATCATGCAGGTAGCCAGGGCAGAGAAGAGGCTGGCTATACGTATGTTGTATGTATGTATGTATGTGCCTTGATGTTTTATATCCACGTGGGAGCCGCGGGCAGCGATGCTCCCGGCCCCGCATCCCTGCGGAGACGACGTTTGCCGGTGCCCGGAGCCGTCCGCTGTGCCGGGTCCTGCCCCTGCGGAACTGCCCTTGCAATTCCCGCGTTGCGGCGTCCGGATTAACCTTGCCGGCGCTGCGCGGAAGTTCAAGACCTTTCCGATAGCCGCCTGGCAAAAACGAGAGGTCAGAGTGGCCTAAATCCCACAGTGCCCTCTAGTGAAACCTGGGATCTCTCACCGGAGAGGAAAGTTTGCCCAAAGTCTCGAGGATCACATCCCAAATGCCCCCGCGCAGCCTCCTCCCCGGGAGCGCGCGGAGCTAGCGAGCTCGAACTAACTCGCGTAATTCCAGCTTTATATGCGTGCATAAATACTTCTAATCTCATGGTTAGTATGCTGGCGATACCAGAAAATACCTCCAGTGCCTGCCGGCTCTGTATCCTGAAATATTTGTGCACGCTGGGTGTAGAAACCGAGGCATGTCGTCGTGCGTTATTACGTTTTATACTTTCAGGTGCTCTTAGTTTATGTTTCACATTATAATTTCCGGTGTGTAATCAGAAAGCATTACTTAAGAGACAAGGATCATCTTTGTTTCATACTTTTATTGACACTGTCTACTGTATTACTGCTATGTCTAAATGGTAAAATTTATTATTAGCAATAGTGCCACAAAAGTCTGAGACAGCGATTTTCCTTTCAATAAAAGTAGTTAAAAACCTTTTAGAAAATCCATAATTTTGATTGCTGGTACTTCATAAATGTATAACTGGTACTTTTTAGCTGTCTCTTTAGGGAAAAATGAGTTTTATCACCTGCAGTACCTGGGTTAATGAAATTGTGTGTTGGAATTTAGCCAGAATGAAAGATGAGATCATTCGGTGGCACTAATATTGGCAACAGGTCTCATAAAAAGGTTTGACTCTTCAGAGAAGTATCATTAGGGATTTTTTTTTTTTTTCCCCCCTAAGGATGGGTGCAGATTGGAGTTATTTGTCATGTTCAGAGTTTCGGTGATGCCAAGATTCCCCTTTGCTGTAATATCCCAAGCCCAGTGACCTCAAAACTCCCGGCAAGGCCAAGAGAAACGCGGCGGTGTCCGGCGGTGCCCAGGGAAGGAATTCACTTGCTTTGGGTTTCAGCTGCAGTTCCTGTCTCAGCCCTTTAAACATCACGACTCGGAGCCCCAGTTTGAAACAACGCTGCTTCTTTCTCATGCTCCTCCGCGCTTGATTGTTTGTGGATATTAGCTGTCCAGGAAATCCCACACTTACAGATATAAATCCAAAATGATCTCGTTTTTCCGCAGCCGGCCCAGGATGTATTAGACAGTTATGATGATTTGTTAATTTTTGCG